>NC_058131.1:310022472-310159140 GCF_016433145.1 Gracilinanus agilis
AAAAAAAATAAATAAATGATGGCAGGAGGGCAATAAGCAACAGAGAGGGTGATCTGTGGAGAAGATTTGATGGAATGGGATTGATTATGTAGATAAAGGGTTTTTCCTTGGTAAAAAAAAATGACATCTCTCATGTGATATAGGAGCAAATGAGGAGATAGTGGCAAAAGGCATCTGAGTTATATGAGATGAAGAAAAGGGGAGAAAAGGAATTTCAATGGGAATGACATCAATATTTTCTGTAAAATATGAGGCAGTGTTCTCATCTGAGTGGATGGGAGGACAGAGAGCCATGGGAGGCATGAAAATACTTGGAGGAATCTTTATGGAAAGTGGAACAGTGAGGCTTGGAAAGATTACCTGCAGCAATGAGGACCCTGTTCTGGTTATGGAACATAAATTCATAGGACTTAGCTTACTAGAAATGTGTAGAGGTCTTATTTGCCCTGCTTTGCTGAAGGGTTTGGTTGTTCTTTTTATTTTATTGTTTTTTCACTTTAATAGAAAAATTTCCATTTCCCTCTTTTTAAAAACAGAAGATAATGAACATAATGATTCAGGGTCATCATTCTTTTTTATTTATTACCAATTATATATTATAACAAATTTATGCACATGTTTTCCTAAATTATATAATCAAACTTATTTCCCTCCCTCCTTTTCCTTCCTCTTTCTGGTGCTGGCAGGCAATTTGATTTGGGTTATACATGTATTCTCTTATAAAACATATTTCCATATTGTTCATTTTTGTAAACGAATAATCTTATAAAACCAAAACCTCAAAACATAAGCCCAAATAAACAAGTGATAAATTATATGCTTTCATCTGCATTCTGACTCCCACAGTTCTTTCTCTGGAGGTGGATACCATTCTTTGTCATAAATTCTTCAGAATTGTTTTGGATCATTGTATTGCTGTTAGTAGCTGTCTATCACAGTTGGTCATTCCATGATATTGCTGTTACTATGCACAATATTTTCTTGGTTCTGCTTATTTCACTCTGCATCAGTTTATGTGGGTCTTTCTGAGTCTTTCTAAATCTTCATGTTCATCCTTCCTTAAAGCACAATAGTATTCCATCACCAGCATAGACCATAGTTTGTTCGGCCATTTCCCGATTGATGGACATTTCCTTAGTTTCCAATTCCTTACCAATTAGGGTCATTATTCTAAATCTTCTTTATTGTCCTATGCCATAATATAGCAATAACCCTTAGGACTACCAAGACATTTATTTACCTTATATTTTTTCTTTCATTTCCTTTATTATCAGACTGGCAGTTACTTCAGCTTATATCTAGCAATCCCTTCTAAACACTAAAGTTCCTACCAGTTTGAGACTTTTATTATACCATAGGCTGAGAAACAAGATCATTGGATCATAGATTTAGAGGGAGGTTGGGGGGTGAGAACCTAAGGGGTCATCAAGTCCAACCTTTTCCTGTTACAAATGAACTGACACTAAGAATTTAAGCCACTTGTCTAAGATCACACAGGTAGTAACCAGGAAAACCATGATTCAAAGTCATGTCATTAGATACCAGATAAAACATCCTTTCTGAGCATTCTAGATTTGTACATCAAAGTAAATTGGCTCTGAGTAAAGGCCTGAGGAACTCTCTTAGGAGTAAAGTAAATTAGCTGTAGTGCATCTGTCAATGCCTTTCCCCCCTTTGCTTTCATCCTGCTTCTTAGCCAAGTTCTAAATATTTGAAATGCTCTGATAATACTTTACTTATCCAGAGGTCACTTTAGCTTTAGTTTCTTCATATGTAAAAAAGAAGATAATGCCAGTGAAATACTACCTGATTTCCCTCCCTACTGGATATAAGTAAAGGAAAAACCTCCTGAGTTAGAAAAAGGGCAACAGGCTATTTAAGGAGGCCTTCATGGGGCCCCTACACTTAGTGTTCCCAGGTCTGCCTCAATGCTGCAAACCTAGGTTGCTGATGATAACTTTATAGGAATTGGGGAAAAGGCAGGAGTGTGGTCAGATTGGGAAAACTAATTCATATCCACACTCCTTCAGTATACATCCAACACTGTCAGAGGAAAAAAAAAAGGGAAAGAGACTAGGAATGGAATCCAAGGTTTCTGGTTACTGGAAAAACATGCAGGAAAAAATCCCTGGTATGAATTTTTCCAGAACAACACTCAACTCATACTAATTCTATGTTCACCAAGCAACTCCACAATCTCCTGAGTAGGTCACAATAGCATAGAAGGACTGAGCTTAAATGTCAATCATCAAATTCAGTCCCTAATTTTATAGGAGAGGAAGCTGATGCACAGGGAAGACAAGCCATTTAATCAATCAACATTTTTAAGTGCCTACTATGTGCCAGGTACTATGTTAAGCCCTGGGGATAAAAAAAGAGGCCAAAAACATGGTCCCTACCCTTTAGGAGCTTACAGTCTAATGAGAGAGACAACAAACAAACAAACAAACATAAATAAAGCAAGCTATATACAGGATAAAGAGAAAATAATTAATAAAAGAAAGGTTCTAGATTTAAGAGGGGTTAGGGTAGGCTTGCAAATGGGTTTTAGTTGGAGGAGATCAGTAGGCAGAACTGAAGGTGAAGATAATTCCAGGAATGAAGAACAGACAGAGAAAATGCTAGACGTCAAGAGGTGGAGTGTCTTTTTCATGGAACAGCCAGGAGATCAGTGTCACTGGATCAAAGGGTATGACTTGGGGAACAAGGTGTAAGAAAACTGGAAGACAAGATCTGTTCAGCTGTCAAACAGTTAGGAAGAAGCAGAGCTGAGACATGAACTCATGAAACATAACCTCCTTCCTCATTTTCTCCCTTTTGAAATCCCTAGCTCCCTTCAATGCTCATCTCAGGTGCTGTCTTCTAAAGGTGACGGATGATACCTTTCCTGATTGCTCCATTTGTTAGTATTCTTCACATGGCTCTGCAATTATTGTGCATTTATTCATTTGTATATGTGTTGCTTCCCTTACTAAAAAAAAAAAAAAAAAACTACTCTGCCCTCTTTGAGGGTAGAGACTGTTTTATTTGTCTTTGTATTCTCGGTGCCTTGTATAGCCCTTTGTATATAAATGTTTATTGAGTTGACATGAATCCAAATCTCCTGACTAAGCCCCATCAACTTTCTACAATAAATTCCAAGAATGTAGTTTTATTTCCTAAACCCCAGTATTTCTCAACAAGTGATCAAAGGATATTTTTAACACACATGTTACATAACATAATAATAGATAGCATTTATATATTTATTGAGCATTTTTATATACATGTTAAGCATATTTATATATACTTTAAGGTTGAACCAATTCAATTCTACATTGTCCTCAAAATCATACATCCTTCTCACTCCTTTACTACAGATGTATGTTACTTAACCTCAAGTGGGCCCACATTGCTGTTAGGTTATCCTACTCTGCCTGCCTTATTATTCCTATTCTCCACAGTGGCTCTTCCAAATCTTTTCATTCCTTCTCAAACTTCCCATGACTCCTCCTTTCACTCTCTCAACCCAGAAACTTGCCTCATGTATTACAGGAAAAATTATAGCTATTATAAGGTCCCTCTTTCTTATCATCTATCATTTAGGATTTGTATAAATCGATGCAGAGTGAAGTAAGTACAACATACCCAATGACTATGTCGATGTAAATGAAAAAAATATTTAAAAGGAAGCTAAACTCTTTAGTAATTGAAAAGCCAATGTACTCAGAAGGTTGTAAATGAAGCATGACTCCCACAGCTTGGCAAAGATGTGTTGAATTAGAAATGCAGAATTAGACATACCTTTTCATATACAGCTTATGTGTTGTCTTGTTTTGCTTCATTATATTTATTTGGACTTCTAGTTTGGGCAGCAGTGTAGGGAATTAATGATAGAGATGCAATAAAGGAAAAGGACTGTCAATGATAAATTTTTTAAATCATACAAGGAAATTTGGAATGGGACATAGACAAGTAGGGTAGTTTTGTTACTATGTTGAATTTAGTAAATACTTTAAAATTGTATATAAGGGTAGTTCACTGGCCTGAGAGCCAGGAGTAGAGATGGGAGGTCCTGGGTTCAAATCTGGTCTCAGACACTTCCTAGCTGTGTGACCCTGGACAAGACACTTAACCCTCATTGCCTAGTCCTTAACCACTCTTCTGCCTTGGAATCAATCCACAGTATTGATTCTAAGATGGAAGATGAGGGTTTAAAAGAAAATAAAATTTTATATAACTGAAGTTCAATTTTATATGCAATATTCTTTACATATTGAATTGTTATATTTGTTGATCTTTGTTAAATTCATAACAAGAAAAAATTGCAACAATTAACAGTAGGAAGTCCTTGAGAACAGATAATGAAACATTTGTTATGTACCCTCTTAGGCAGAAAGGCAAATGTCCTATTATGACAGAATATTATATACACTGTCAGTTGTGGCCATTACTAGATGTTTTTGTTTTAACTATTTTTATCCCAGAGAAAGGTCCATTTTGGTAGAGGAATGATTGAAATGACCGTGAGAAGGACAAAAAGCATGAAATGGGTCTGTATAAAAAGAATCTATTTCACTATTTGCTAGGTGCATAAAGGGATGAAAAAAGGAACAGAGGCAGGGAAGTTTTATTTATTTTTATTACCACAATGAATATTCATTTTAACTGAATGTAACACAAGTTCAGTTTTAAATGCAATTGCCTTTGTTTCTTATTTGTTGATATTTATCTCAAAGTCATCAAAGTATCATAAGTGATCCCAAAACAGTTTATGTAGTAAATGGTGAAGTCAGGATTCAAACTTTTGTGACTGAAAATCCAGGAAATGGTCTATAGATTTATTCTATGAACTACTGCTATTTTTATTTATTTAAAAACAGCATTTTGTGGGCAAGGGACATGAATAGGCAATTTTCAATAACGAAATCAAAACTATCAATAACCACATGAAAAAGTTCTAAATCTTTCATAATTAGAGAAATGCAAATCAAAACAACTCTGAGGTACCACCTTACACCTAGCAGATAGGCTAATATGATAGTAAAGGAAAGTAATAAATATTGGAGGGGATGTGGCAAAATTGGGACACTAATGCATTGCTGGTGAAGTTGTGAATTGATCCAACCATTCTGGAAGGCAATTTGGAACTATGCCCAAAGGGCTTTAAAAAAATGCCTGCCCTTTGATCCAGCCATATCATTCCTGGGTTTATACCCCAAAGAGAAAATAGGGGAAAATACCTGTACAAAAATATTCATAGCCTCCTTCTTTGTGGTGGCAAAAAATTGAAAAATGAGGGGGTATCCTATCATTGGGGAATGGCTGAACAAATTGTAGTATCTGTTCGTGATGGAATACTATTGTGCTGAAAAGAATAAAGAACTGGAGGATTTCTGTGTGGTCTGGAAAGACCTCCAAGAATTGATGCAGAGCAAAAGGAGCAAACCAGGAGACCGTTTTACAAAGAGACGGATACACTAGCACAACTGAATGTAATAAGACTTTTCTACTAGCTGTAATGCAATGATTCAGGACAATCCAGAGGAATTTAAGAGAAAGAACACTATGCACATCCAGAGAAAGAACTGTGGGGATAGAAATACAGAAGAAAAACATTTGCTTGATCACATGGTTCGATGGGGATATGATTGGGCATGTAGACTCTAAATGATCACACTATTGCAAATATTAATTATATGGAAATAGATTTTGAACAATTATACATGCAAAACCCAGTGGAATTGCTCGTTGGCTACAGGAGGAGAGGAGGGAAAGAACATGAATCATGTAACCATGGGAAAATATTCAAAATTAATTAAATAAATTAAATTTAAAAATAAAAACATTTTGGGGGCGTAGATGGAGTACTAGAGCTCTTGGTTATTAAGTCCACAGTTTACAGCTCACTCTGGGCACTGGATGTGGAGTAGGAGGTTCTGGGTGCCTGGCTTTAGGACAACCTTCATGCATGATTTTGGACAAGCCTCTACTCTTCGTAAGGTGAGGGGAGTGGAAAGAAACAATGTCTAACGTCCCTTCAGATCCTAAACCCACGGTTCCCGGCTTCAACTTTATAGCGCACTCTCTTCATTTGACCCGGAGACCAGATTTAATGTTTCTCTGACCACGAAGCGGACGCAAGCATTCAATGTCAATGTCAATGTCAATGTCAATGTCACCCCCTGCTGGCCCGCCGTGGTCATGCCTGCAAGATGAGGGTGCGGGCGCGCCCTTTCCAATTTGCCCGGCCCGGATGCCCCGCCTGTTGCAGCCGCCCGCCCCCTGCGAGGTAGGCGCTAAAGGCCTGAGCCCAAGTAGGGGAGAGATCCTTGCGCTGGGAGCCCAGTCAATTTAACCGGGCGCACAGTCAGCTTAGCCGGGCGCACAGTCAGTTTAGCCGGGCCTGCTCGGATCCGCCGCCGCGATGCAGGGCTCCCTGCGCCAATGGCGCCGGGCCGCTACAGTGCTGCTGGCCGTGGGTCGCGCGCACCCAAGTCCGAGCCCCGCCGCCGCGGCCCAGGACTACGAGATCTTAATGCTGCAGCGCACCCAGAGCAGCAGCTTCTTGCCTGGCGCCCACGTCTTCCCTGGGGGCGTTTTGGACACCTCAGACTGTTCGACCGACTGGCTTCATGTTTTCAAGCCCTACTACGGGCCGCCGGGCTTCGGCCTGACCAGCTTCGGGATACCCAGGGAATCCTACCCCGAGGTGCCCTTTGAGACCCAGACACAGCCCTACTCGCTCATCTCGGAAGACGTAGCCTACCGCATCTGCGCGATACGGGAAACCTTCGAGGAATCGGGCGTCCTCCTGCTGCACCCCGCTGGCGCCGAGACCCTGCGCCTGCCTCGGGCATTTGTGCTGCCGGACGACCTGGCCTCCTGGAGGACCCGGGTCCGAGAAGACCCTCGCCAGTTCCTTCAGTTGTGCCGGCGCCTAGGGTGCATGCCCAACATCTGGGCCCTGCAAGAATGGAGTAACTGGCTCACGCCTTTTGTGAGGAAAGGAGGCAGGCGCTTTGACACAAAGTTCTACATTTGCTGCCTCCAGGAGAAACCCCAGACCTTCCTTGACATGCTAGAAGTCATTAAATGCGAGGTAAAGGGGAAAGTCCTCCTGGACTTTGCTAAGGAGAACTTTAAGGGGAGGGGTGACTCGTAAACAGGGGCTTCTGATGCAACCCCTATACGGGGCAATCAGGTGGTGCAGTGGTGTCTGGGAGTCTCAACTTCGGAGTTCAAATCTAGCCCCAAACACTTGCTGTGTGTCCGTGGTCAAGTTACTAAACCCAGTTTACCTCAGTTTCCTCATCTGTAAAATGAGCTGGAGAAGGAAATGAAAATCCCTCTAGTATCTTCAGAGAATCTGAAAAGATTAAACAACAAAGTCTCCTAAACAAAAGTCTGGGAGGGAAAAGCATGAGTCAGGGGCACTAGGAGTCCAGCTGTCACCATGTTTGACTTTTCCCTTTCCTGAATCTCATTCTCTTTACCCATCCTTAAAGTAATACACTGTTATACATTTATTTGTAATCATACATTTCTTTTTAAAATATAAATTGATTGGTATTTGTCTGTGTACCTACATTTGCTTTTTCAGAATTTCATTTTTGAGCATCTTCCAGCCCTCTTGACCTGACTTCCCTTGTAGAATTTTAGTGGATGGGATATTTTTCCTCTGAATATTTTGAAATCTGCTTTCCCAAAATTTAGGATCCCTACCAAACTATGCTTACTTTTCTTCTCCTCTGTCATACACTGGGGGTGAAGTAGTTGCTTTCCCCTAAGGTTCCCATCATTTCTACCCCAGTGATCATTTCTTCCATGTTAATAAGAATTAGATCCAGAATTGAATTTTCCCTTGTTGATTCCTCCATCTTTTGAAGGATGAAATTATCATTAAGTGAACTTAATAAGTCATTAGCTGCTCTGCTGAGAGCTCCAGCGTATGTCTAGATAATTAAAGTCCCTCGTCACTACTGTGTCATGCATCTGGCCCAGGCTTGTGATTAGTTTCTCAAACTTTTCGTCTATTTCTTTTTTATGTTCAAGTGATTCTATACTAAACTTCCAGTGACAAAATCACTTGCTTCTTCTTCCACTGACCTTCATACAATTAGTCTCCAGCATAACTCCCCCAGTTCTAGTTCTTGGAATTCTGAGCAGCACCAAGGGCTTTGAGATCTAGTGTTAACTATGGGTAAGCACATATGATGCAAATTATGATGTGTGAGCCATTCTGTAATTTCTTTTGGGGTAAGGAGAGTACAAATTCCACTAGTGATGTTATAGTTATAAAGACATCCCAATGAGAATAATTAGAAAAATATTTTAATGGAAATAAAACAAAGTGAAAAACAGAAAAGAAAAATGAGCTTCCCCTCCCCAAAGACAACTCCCAGAACAGAAAAATGTTACTTTCCACAGGTATTAGAGACCTGGGCTAGGCTGGAAGTCACCCCTCACCCTTGTGAGGAACCTGATTATACTGGGAGGAAAGTTATTCCTGGGTCTTGGAAAAGACCATACATGAATCCCAATTGAGCCCCTACCAGTTAAGAGGACATTTCACATGGAAAAACTCTCTAGAAGTCCCTGCAGCCTGTGCAGGCTCCCATTTTTCTTCACCTGATCCCTGCCAATGTAGGAGAAACCCAAATGGTAATCAGAATTCATTGCACAATAGGATAGTGAGACTTAGTTGAAAAAAGAGGAAGAGGGATTATGCATTTATACAACACCTACTAAGTGCCACATACTATGTTAAGCACTTTTACAGATATCTCATTTGATCCTCACAGCATTGCTTGCAAGGTAGGTGGGTAGGTAGGTATTATTCTCATTTTATGTTTGAGGAAACTGAGGTAAACAAGTAAAATAGATTGTCCAGGTCACACAACTAGTAAGTATCTGAGGTCAGAAAAAGAAAGCAAAGAAAACCAGATGAGCCCTACCTTTGTGTGGGGCTCTGTAAGGGTTAAAAAATTAAAGGTTGGACTAAATATATCAAAATGTGGTCACCAAAATATATATTACTCAAGTCAGGATGACTTTTTATGGTAGTTTATTTATAAAAGGAGAAAGAGTGAAAGTAAGGAAATGAGAGAGAATAGATAATTACTCTGGCCTGTTCCAAACCAGGCAAAACTTCAAAGGCCCCAGCAAAGTGGGGCCCAGAGTTAAATTAAACAAGAGTTCTAGCATCAGGTCTCCTCTAAGACAAGGGACCTCTCTGGAGGCTAGTACCTCCAGAAAAACCAAGAAAAGGAGTCAGCCTTTTTTCAGTCATCCACATGGTAGTTCTTTTTTTTTTTTTTTTAATTTTTTAGAAAAGTTTTCCATGGTTACATGATTCATGTTCTTACTTTCTCCTTCACCCCTCCAACCTCCTTCCCCCATAGCCAACATGCATTTCCACTGGTTTTAACTTGTGTCATTGATCAAGACCTATTTCCATATTATTGATAGTTGCATTGGTGTGGTTGTTTTGAGTCTACATCCCCAATCATGTCTACATCAACCCATGTGTTCAAGCAGTTATTTTTCTTCTGTGTTTCCACTCCTGTAGTTCTTCCTCTGAATGTGGGTAGTGTTCTTTACCATAAATCCCTCAGAATTGTCCTGGGTCATTGCATTGCTGCTAGTATAGAAGTCCATTACATTCTATTTTACCATAGTAAATCAGTCTCTGTACAATGTTCTCCTGGTTCTGCTCCTTTCACTCTGCATCAATTCCTGGAGGTCATTCCAGTTCACCTGGAATTCCTCCAGTTTATTATTCCTTTGAGCACAATAGTATTCCATCACCAGCATATATCACAATTTGTTCAGCCATTCCCCAATTGATGGGCATACCCTTGTTTTCCAGGTTTTTGCCACCACAAAAAGTACGGCTATAAATATTTTTGTACAAGTCTTTTTATCTATGATCTCTTTGGGGTACAAACCCAGCAATGATCACAAGGTAGTTCTAAGGGAAAATCCAAGAGCAGTCCAAGGTCCTAAGCCAGAACTCCTTCAAGGTCAAGCCTGAAGGCGAAAGGACCTTTTTAAAAACTATTTGTTTTGGTACTTCTTGTGCCTTCCTTCCACTTTACATGGACCAATTACAGCTTTAGCTTTGCTTAGAACTGCCCAGGGAACAGTCAGTGGGTTTCTGATTCATCACCCACTATAGCACATGTGGGTCACAGACCTCCCCGTACTTATGGATAAGTGTATGCTTCTGAGAGTTAATCCCATCTTCATAGCTCCCAGATTGGGATTAAGCACTCACAGATTATTGGAAGCAGCCCCTCCTCACCTGGTCCATGGGATATAATCCAATTCTACTCTCAATGGCATGGAGCCTTAGGATTAATCAGTTGATCAACAAGCCTTTCTCAAGCATCTACTGCAGTATGTGCAAGACATTGTGCCTGGTGCTAGAGATGAACTGACGGAAAATGAAGAGCAAGGAGACCAGTTCCTCTGGTTTGAGGGAGACAGGGCAGGAGGTGAGAGAGTAAAGCATTAGAGGACTGACATGGGTGGAAAGATCTTTGAACACCAAATGTGAGAGTTTATATTTGATCCTGGAGGTAATAGGGAGCCATTGGAGATCATTAAGTATGTGTTGGTGATGGGGTTAGACTTGCACTTTAGAAAGACTCCCCTGGAAAGGAAAGATTTTAAAACCAAGCAAGAGTTAGAAAATATTACAAAATGTAAAATAAATAATTTTGATTACATTAAATTAAAAAGGTTTTATACAAACAAAACCAATAAAATCAAAATTAGAAGGGAAGTAACAAATTGGGAAAAAATCTTTATAACAAAAACCTCTGACAAAGGTCTAATTACTAAAATTTATAAGGAGCTAAATCAGTTGTAGAAAAAATCAAGCCATTACCCAATTGATAAATGGGGAAGGGACATGAATAGGCAATTTTCAGATAAAGAAATCAAAACTACCAATAATCACATTAAAAATGTTCTAAATCCCTCCTGATTAGAGAAATCCAAATCAAAACAACTCTGAGGTACCACCTCACACCCAGCAAATTGGTTAAAATGACAGCAAAGGAAAGTATTGAATGTTGGAGGGGATGTGGCAAAATTGGGACATTAATGCATTGCTGGTGGAGTTGTGAATTGATCCAACCATTCTGGAAAAAAAAAGAAAATCTCTCCCCTGAAAACTGAGTATAGGATAGCCTGGAGGAAGTAACTTGTGGCTAGGAGCCCAAACAGTAGTGTATTGCAGTAGTCCACAAGGAAGATAATGAATGTCTGCACCAGAGTTGTGACAGTGTCAGAAGGGAGAAGGAGACTTACGTGAGAAAAGATGAAAATGAATAATGGACAAGACTTGGCCCCAGATTGGATATGGGGAGAGAGAATAAAGAGTCAAAGATGATCCCGAGTTTACACACCTGAGTGACTGGGATAGCTCAGTGGCCCAGGGCATGCAGGAAGAATTGTCTTCTTGAATTCAAATCTGGCCTCAGATACTTCCTAGCTGTGTGACCCTGGGCAAATCACTTCCCCCATTTGCCTCAGTTTCCTTATATGTAAAATGAGCCAGAGAAGGAAATGGCAAACCAGTCCAGTATCTTTGCCAAGAAAACTCCAATGGAGTCTTGAAGTGTCAGACATAACTGAAAAATGACTGACCAATAGTAATAGGGAAGTTAGGAAGAGAGGAGGGTTTGCAGGAAAGATGAGTTCATTTTGGACATGTTGAGTTTAAGATGTCTGCAAGATATCCAGTTTGAAATGTCCAATAGATAGTTGGAGATGTGAGACTGAAGGCTAGCAGAGAAGTTAGTGGTGGATAAGTAAGATCTGAGAATCACAAGCAAAGAGATGATCATTGAATTGAAGAGAGCTAACGTGATCACCAAGTTAAATAAAATAAAGGTAGAAGAGGTCCGTGGACCACCCACCATTAGTAGTTGTGACTTGGATGAAGGTGGAGCAAAGGAGCCTGAGAAGTAGTCCAATGACACCAGCCTCCTTGCTGTCCCTTGTGTATAATACTCCATCTCCTGGTGCTAAGCATTTTCAGTGACATATTTCATATTCCTGAAATAGTCTCCTTCATCTCTGCCTCCTGGTTTCTAAGGCTTTCTTCAAGCCAGATAGGAGAAGAACCAGGATAGAGTAGTGCTGTGGGACCTCTAGGGAGGGGACAGCTGGGTAGTTCAGTGGATTGAGAGCCAGGCCTAGAGACAGAAGGTCCTGGATTCAAATCTAGAATCTAGAAACTCCCTAGCTTTATGACCCTGGGCATGTCACTTAACCCCTATTTCCTTGCCCTTACTGTTTTTCTGCCCTGGCACCAATACACAGTATTGATTCTAAGACAGAAGACGAGGGTTTAAAAAAGTAAAAATAAACCTATAGAGAGAGGACTGATATATAATGAGTTTAGAAAAATAGGGTTGGACCAGATAGTGAAGGACTTTCAAAAGCTAGTTGACCTCAGACTCTTCATAGCTATGTGACCCTGGGCAAGTCACTTAACCCCCATTGCTTAGCCCTTACCATATATGCTATTTATAGCCATCGAAGGAGCTCTTGGAGTCCAAATGCAGATGAAAAACATGCTATTTTTCACCTCATTTCCTCCATGAATTTTTTTCTATTTGTGTGATATGTGTCTTCTTTCATGGCAAGAGGAATAGGGAAATATATATTGCATAATAGCACTGGCTTAATAACCTCTATCAGACTATTTACTGTCTCAGGAAGGGAGGGAGAGAATCTAGATTGCAAAATGTCAGATAATAATTGTTAATTATTACATGCAATTGAAAAAAATCTTTTTAATTAAAAAAAAAGCCAGCAATGCAGGGATCCAGAGCAAGGCTGAGGGACTTATGAGAAAGAAAACTAGCCACATTCAGAGGAAGAACTGTGGGAGGAGAAACACAGAAGAAAAACAACTGCTTGAACACATGGGCTATTGGGGATATTATTGGAGATGTAGACACTAAACGATAACTCTAGTCCAATTATCAATAATATGGAATTAGGTCTTGAATGACACATGTAAAACCCAGTGGGATTGTGCGTTGGTTAAGGGGGGCTAGAGGGGTTTGGGGGAGAGGGAAAGAACATGAAACATGTAACTATGGGAAAATATTCAAAATTAAAATAAAAAAAAGGGAAAAAAAGGAATATCTCAAAAACAAACAAACAAAAAAGCCAAAGAAGTTTTTCTTTTAGTCTAGAGGCAATAGGAAGCCACTGGAATTTATTGTGTAGGAGAGTGCCATAGTCTCACCTTGATTAAGGAAAGTCATCTTGGGAGCTACATAATGTGAAATGAAACAGGGAGGTGAATTAGGAAGCCATTGTACTAGTCCAAGAAGATGGTGGAGAGGTGATGAGGAACTTAAGGTAATGACTTTGTAAATAGGGATACAAAAGATATCAAGGTAGAAATGGTAAAATCTGGCCACCAGTTGCCTATGTATGGTGAGGGAGAATGAAGAAATAATGTTGAGGATACAAACCTAGGAAATTGGAAGATTCCAAAGAAATAAAGAAGTACAATGAAGGGGTGGGACTAGGTGGGAAGATAATGAGTTCTGTTTTCAACAGAATGAATTAACTAAATGAGTAAGCAAATAATGTGAAAATCAAAAGATCGTTTTGCCTTGTGTCCCTTTCCAAGTCTGTCTGAACTTTGACTTTTAGAAACTATGACCTTTGTCTCCTATAGTGGTTGACTCCAACAGAAGCAATGAAAAAATTTGAAGATGAAGAAATATTATTGGTACCTCCTCAGTTCTATGAGATAAGAAGACTTACACACTTTACCTTTTTATCAGACCTGCACAAATTTTGTTTGGACCGGATTTCAGAAGGATGTGAAAGATGGCTGCCAATTACATTGCAAACACTAGATAGTATAATACAGCTCTTACCAGGTAAGTTGATTAATTTAAAATATGTTAAAACTCTTATTAGAATCAGTACAAATTATTAGTAATGCCATATAAAGCATCAACTTTGCCAAATACAGTTTAGAAAAATGAAAGTTCTAATAAATGCCCTATGTATTCAGAGGATAAATTAAGGTCTAATACTTTTATTATGCTACTAAAATTTCATTTTACAATCTTGTGAAGTTTGAATTGAGACCAACCAAATAACTGATTATGTCTAATTACCACAGCCTTATAAAAATATCAGTTATGTTTATATAATTTGTTTTTGCAAAAAACAAACTCCATCATCAGCATTCCCTTTTTCTATATTATAACTGATAGCCCAGAGCTAGAGAGTTGGCAGGCATTATCTGTAAATGTACATGCATGTTCAGAGAATTATTTTGAATAAAAACACTTACTACTTTATTGAGCCAAACCGTCCACAAGAAGCAGCCTGACAAATGTAAATTGGAGTTCCTTTCAATATAAGAAAACAAGGTTTATTTTAAATGCTATTTTCATTTGTTTATTTATTTCTTTTTGGTTTACCTAAAATATTTCATCAGTATAGGAAACCTCTGGTATGGAGACTCTTTCTATTGATGAAGATGAACAACTCGTTTGTAACTTGCAGTCTTAGAATTATGGTCCAGGCCCTGACAAATAACTTGCTTATGGTCCCACAGCTTAGATGTGTGAGAAAAGCTGTGTTCTTCTAGACCCAGGGGCCATCGAGTTCCCAACTTTTAGAGCCTAGGGTGGTTTCCTCTAGGGCTCCATTGACTTCCCTTATGATGTGAGCTTCACAAGGGCTCTGATATCACTCCGGGTCATGGGCAGATCAGCATGAGTGCAGGTTCCAGGTTTCCTTGTTTCATTTCCTGTTCTGTGATCCCTGGGCTTTTCTGACTGTTCTGCTTTGCTAATGCCCCCAGGCTTCTGGCTCTCTTTCTATGTGAATCTGGCCTACATAAATGTTCAATCCACATTGGTGTAATTGTGTGAGACCTCAGCTGTTGTGCTCTGGTTCACTTCATCATCTGGGGTATCTTTGCATTGTATGTCAGGGTCTTTTCAAATTCTCTCACTTCACAGTTTATCAGCTTTCTCAGCTTGCTCCTCTCCACTTTAGCTCCTTTCCACATCAGCTCCTCCTCAGCTGCACACGGGATGGATATACCTTTGTACTGAGAATGAACCTAGGGTGGCTGAGTATATAGATAAGAGTACTGGACTTGGAGTCTCAAAGGCTTGAGTTCAAATGCTTCCTCAAACACTTCCTGGTGTGTGGTGACCCTGGATAAAGCATTTCACCTTTGTCTGCCTCAGTTTCTTCATCTTTAAAATAGGAAGAATTATAGTTTCTATCTCCCAGGGTTATTATGAGGATTAAGTGAAAGGATATTTAGAAAATACTTTACAAATGTTAAAATGCTGTTATTTTGTATTCCTCCTTCACAATCCCTAACTCTGACAGTCTTCCATCTGAACAAAATCTCCCATCCTTCCATCTCTTCGTGTGCCTCACTGCTCCCTTCATCTTTCATTTCACTATCCTTCATCTTTATAAAACTCTCCAGTCACTCCATTCTTCCCTTCTTACTTAGGGTCTTTTCTGACTTTCCTCCCTTCAAAATCTCAAGTTAAAATTAACCAATTAAAATAGACACTGTCTTCTGCCCTTGAATCCCTTGTCCTGTTGCTCTTTATCCCTTTCCAGCTCCTGCCCCTTGGCATCACACTGCAGAGCACTGGGCAGGATGTCGCATAGCAGCTCTGCCTGGGTCCATCATAGATTCACATTGGTCCATCTCACCTGGGCCTTTGGGGCTCCATACTGATGTCTTGTTCTTTACCACCTTGACCCTCTCTCTCTGTCTTCCCACAGCCACTGTTCCCATCTGTCCTTTCAACAGCTAGAGGCACAGTGGATGGAGCGTGAGGCCTAGAGTCAGAAAGTTCTGAGTTCAAATCTAGCCTCAGACACCTAACTTGGGCAACTCCCTTAACCCCCATCTGCCTGTTTCCACAATTAAGTGGGGATAATAACATTACTTGCCTCACAAGGTATTTCTGAAGATCAAATAAGATAATATGTGTAAAGCACTTAGCGCAGTGCCTGACACATCATAGGCTCCATATAAATGCTTATTCTTCCTCCCCTCTTCTCCACTCACACTCAGCAGAGGACTTCTGGTACTTCAAAATGTAATAAAAATATGGAGGCCATTTGTGACAAGGCACACTTCAAATCATTCATCATCATCATCATCACCTATTTTCTCTCTCTTTTCTCTGGTATCAGGAAGAAGTGATCTTCTTACTTACAAAGACCAATGTCTCTAATTGTGCTCTCACCCCTCACCTTTCCTGCCTTTTTCAGGAGCCTGCCACTTCCATCACCTCCTCTCTCCCACCAGATTTCTATCCCTCCTTGTCTACTAGCTTCTGGTCTGTTGCCTTCAAAAATGCCCAGCTCTCCTTGATTCTTAAGAAAACAAACAACAACAACAACCAAAAACCCTCTTCTTTTTATCCTCTCAAGTTGTCATCTTATGCTTCTTTTTGCTTTCACAGCCCAACTAGAAAAAAACTATCTCCATTTTCTCACCTCCCCTTAATTTCTTAGCCCCTGCTGCTGTCGAAAGTGAATTTCTCTGTCTCTAATGTTGCTTTTTTTTTTTTTTTAATGTCATCTCTCAGTGACATGAAGGTCAAATACCACTGAGAAAATTCAGGTATAGATGAGCCTCAGAAAAAAGGAAGTTAAAGAACCAACAAACCAACGAGACAGGAAACAGTGATTCCACAGGCACCGTCTTACTGGGTGGCTCAGGCAAATTAAGAAACTCTGATTAGTTTCTGAGATGTGATGTGTGAAAGTTAATGGATGGAGAAAAAAGCTTATAAATTGAGACCAGGAGTAAGTATGGGTCTTTGGCAGGCTTGTAGAGGAGCAGATTGGAGGTACAGTGGAGTGTAGGAAGGAACCCCTATAATGGCAGCCACTGATTAGAAAGAAATATCTCTCTACCTCTCTCCTATTTTTCCCTCTCTTTCCTACTACCACTACTTTGATTTAATAAAGTTATTAAGCTACAACCAGCCTAATAATTTTAATTATTACACTACCTGATTTTTGTCCTTACTACCAGACTGAAATTATTATTTTGATTAAATATATGAGATCACCATTGACTTCTTTATTACTAAAATCAGTGGCATTTTTCTTAGTCCTCACCTTTCTTGATCTTTCTACAACATTTGATACTGTTAACTATTCTCTCCTTTTGGATATTCTTTTTTACTTTGGGTTTTCCTGTCAGTGATCTGTCTTGGTTTCTTTTATCTACATGACTACTCGTTCTGGCTGGTCTCCTTTGTGGGATTATCATACATGCCTCATACTACCATGCTTGAGTGTGTTTTAGGATTATGCCTTGGATCTTATTCTTATTTCCTCTCTACATTCCCTTTTGGTAATCCTCTCAGATCCTCTGGATTCAACTATGATTTCTATACAGATGACTCAGAAAAAAGAAAAAAAAAAATATATATATATATATATATATAGAGAGAGAGAGAGAGAGAGAGAGATTGATTTGCAAATATTACAAATCAGGGACTGATTTCTTGTTTCATTGTAGTCTAGACTTAAAGTGATGGAGAAAATATTGAGGCAATTTGAAGCTAAAAGTGCTTTATTCATAATTCTACCTGCCCAAAAGCTGGTTGTTATATACTTACCAATATAACCCTGTCTCCAGGCATCATCTCTCTGCCTAGCTTCTTGAAATCTTCAAATGTCTGCTAAAGTTGATGCCTTATAGAACCTAAACTCATTCATTATCTTATTCATGCCTTCCCTTCCTACTCACTTTCTTATTTTTTTGAGAATATCTTCCTGTCATCCAGCTTTACAGCCTAGGAATCATCCTCATTTTGTCATTGTCATCCACTACACCCCCCCCCCCAATCAGCTGGCAAGACTGGCATATTCTTGTATCTGTCCCTTTCTCTGCCCTCAATGGAGTTTACATTCCACTGGGTGGGGCAGACAACATAAGTAAACAAAATATATAAATGTAAACAAAACAAGTAAAAAGTAAATTCAAGAGTAAAGCCACTAACAACTAAAGTTTGTGTTATTTTAAGTGTATATCAAGTTTAACATGTAAGAGGAGGTGAGAGTTTAGGGGGAAAGATAAAGTGTTTTCTTTTGGACACACAGTTTAAGTCTCCTGAATATCCAGGTCAGGATGTCTCAAAGGCAGGTGAAGATGTGAGATTGGAGGTCAATGGAGAGGCTGGGGCAAGATAGATATATTTGAGAAACATTAGCATAGAGATGGTAATTAAATCCAAAGAAGCTGATGAGATCACCAAGTGAAGTAGTCTAGAGCAGTGGTTCCCAAACTTTTTTGGCCTGCTCCCCCCTTTCCAGAAAAAATATTACTTAGCCCCCTGGAAATTAAATTTTTAAAAATTTTAATAGCAATTAATAGGAAAGATAAATGCACCTGTGGCCACCACTGTTCCCCTGGATCGCTGCAGCACCCACGGGGCAGTGGCACCCACTTTGGAAATCACTGGTCTAGAAGAAGAAGAGAAGAGGGCCCAGAATGGAACCCTGAGGGACATTTATACTTAGAGATCACTATCCAGAGAAGGATTCAACAAAGGAGACAGAGAAGGAATGGCCAGAGATGTAGAAGGAGAACCAGGAGTAAGTGATGTCTGAAAAACCTAGAGAGAAGAGAGTATCAAAGGAGAGAGTGATTGAGGTCAAGGAGAATGTCAGTTGAGAAAAGATCATTGGATTTGGCAACTAAGAGATCCTTTGTAACTTTAGAGAGAGCAGTTTTGGTGGAATGAGAAGGTTGGAAGCCAGACTATAAAGAGTTAAGAAGAGAGGGAGAGTAGAGAAGGTGGAGGTACCTATTCAGATGGCTTTTTTAAGGAGTTTAGCTACAAAGGGCAGAAGACAAATAAAAATAGTTAGCGACAAAACAACAGCAGAACCGTGGGCTCACAGAACACAGGGCAATCAATAGACCTGGTGGAAGGATAAAAGCCCAAGATTTCTGAGGATTTATTCTAGTCTTGGCTTTCTCACTCAAATCTAGCCAGCCAACTAATAGCAAGAGGTTTCCTTTAGATGACTATTGTCTTTTGAATCCATCCCAGTGCTGGTTCGTCAGTCAATCAAAAGTTCATCTCTTTATAGCAATTAGTGGACTAGAACCAGTTACAGAATGCCTACACATGTCCAAAAAACAAAATGGGTATTTTATCAACTGGGAACAACGGACTGGGCGTGTTGGCCAGTCTTCAATTATGAAAAATGACAAAACCTTGCCCAAACTGTGGCTTTTTGAACATCATTCCACTTCTGTTTTTAAAAATGTTTAGTTGTTGGTATTTTCATTTTTTTGCATCACTATCAGTACCCACTCATTCTTCTCCTTCTGGTAGAAGCCCTCCCTTGTAATCAGTAAGTAATCACACATCGGCTTGATCTATAAATGTATGTCTTATTCCTTTCCTCTAATCCATTAATTCTCTATGCCAAGCAGTGTGAAGTATACTTCAAAATCTCTCCTGAAATCATGGTCAGTCCCTTTTCTGGCAGTTTAAACCTTTCAGAGTTGTTTTTCTTTACATTATTTTAGTTGCTATGATTATAATTCTTCTGGGCTTTTTTTCTCATTTCACTGCTTTAGTTTATACAAGTTTTACCAGATTTCTAAAAGCCTGTCATATTTTGTTCTCTTTTACAATGAAATAATATTTATATAAAACATTTTGTTCAGCCATCCCCAGGTGCTGGGGGTATTGTATCCTGAGTTGATACAATGTTTTCAATTTCCCTACTCTAGAATTTGCTCCTTTTGACTTCTGTTTGTCAGAGACAGCATAATCTACCTTGTTAATGATCCCTGGTAATATCTTTGAGGTTGTTCTCCACCTCTCAATACCCTTGTCACGAATTATTGTGTGTTATAGTTATCCATAATATGTCTGTTAGAAGCCGTGCGGCATGAAAATGGTAGATTGGTCTTAAAATCGAGAAGCCCTGGATATAAATCCTGCCTCCGACCCATAATGACACATAATTTTACCTAATTTTTCAATGTTCTAAACAACTCCCTAAGACTGTGTTACAGATAATAGGATTGTATATCTTGTGCTAAAAGCAACCTCTGAGGCTTTCTTGTCTAACCCATTCATTTTATCATTATTTTATTTATTTAAATTCTTACCTTCCATCTTAGAATCAATACTGGGTATCTATGCCAAGACAAAAGAATGGTAAGGGCTAGGCAATAGGGGTTAAGTGACTTGCCCAGGGTCACATAGCTAGGAAACGTTTGAGGCCTGATATGAACCCAGGATCTCCCATCTCTGAGTCTGACTCTCAATCCACTGAGCCATCCAGTTGCCCCCTTTATTTTATTTTTTAAATCACAAATTTACACCTAAGTTTTCCAAAGTTAGATGATTTGTGTTGTCTCCCTCCTTTTTTGCCTCCCCCACTCCTGGAGTTGATAAGCAAGTCAACCTGAAACCAATTCATTTTATAGACAAGATGAATTACCCATTTGCATTGGTGGAAGGAGTTTCCAATACTAGTGAAATGATAAGTCCAGAGCGAAAGGAGGAAAAAAAAAAGATTTATAATGCATGTGTCATCTCTCTACAGTCGTAGAGAGATGACAGAGTTTTGTGTCTATACTAGCCAGAGAGCAGTGCTCTTCTCTGCACAGTTAGTGCTTAGTAAATGTTGATAGAATTGAATTGCAGAACATCCCTAGTGAGTGGTGAGACCAAGCAAAGTCAAGAACTTTCCTCAATCTGTCTTTGCTGCCAGAATGAGGGAGTCTTGGACAGGGGACAGGACAGGAAACACTGGTCATCTTCATTGGCTATGGAGAATGTGATCCAGGAATGCCTGTCTCAAAAGTTATATCTAAAAGTGATAGGCACTAGTGAAGATGCCGGTGGTGCTAATTTAGTGGCTTTCTGTTCTCTGTGTAAAATATAGCACATTTGTCATTTCTTAATTGGTAGCTACATTTCTCTTACCCCCAAAATAGAGATCAAATTAGGTTGTCAAACTACATAGGCCAATTTCACTATTTTTATATATAATATCATTGTAAAAGTGTTTCATGCTTTCATAACTTTCATGCCATGGTTTTTACCTTTTATAATAGGATTTACACATTCTCCATTTTTGTTATCTTCCTCATTAGATAATAAACTTCTGATCTAAGAAGCTAGGGCTTCTATATCTTGTTTTTGTTTTTTTAACCCTTACCTTCTGCCTTAATATGAATTCTATGACAGAAGAGCAGCAATGGCTAGACAATTGAGGTTAAGTGACTTGCCCAGGGTCTCACACTTGGGAAGTATCTGAAGCCAAATTTGAACTCAGGTCCTCCTGACTCCAAACCTAATACTCTATCAAATGGGCTACCTAGTTGCCCTCAGGTCTCATATATCTTTGGCATCTAGCTTATGTTATGGTCTCGGAAGTAGTAGGCTCTCATTTTTTGTTGTTGTACAGCCACTTTCATCAGAGCACCAAAAATATGTAGTCATTAATTACATAAGAGAGAAAGGATGGCATAGTAGCTAGAGTTGGCCTTTGAATCAGAAAGACCTGGAGCCAAGTTTCACCTCTGACATGTGTTGGCCAAATATAGCTTTGGGTCTGGACATGTTTGGGCTATAAGTACCTCTTTTAGACTGTAAATTACAATGGTATTGATCTTCTTTGGTAGAAAAAGTTCTTCACTGGTTGCCTACTATACTGATGAAATCATGGGTCCTGTTCAAATAAAAAGGATGTTAATTAGGGAACTCAGTGGTAAAAAATGTTAAGAATAAATCGTGGGAGGGGGCAGCTTGGTGGTTTAGTGAATTGAGAGCCAGGCCTAGAGATGGGAGGTCCTGGGTTCAAATGTGGCCCCAGACACTTCCTAACTTTGTGATCCTGGGCAAGCCACAACCCTCATTGCCTAACCCTTACTGTTCTTCTGCCTCGGAACCAATAAGCAGTATTGATTCAAAGATGGAAGGTAAGGGTTTAAAAAAAATGTAAGTCATGAGAGAAGTTTTCTAATTCTGCCCCTAAATTTATAAAATTTGTTGCCTAATACAAATTAGAATTTTCTTTTAATGTGAACTATAAATCTAAAAGTTTCCTTCAGTCCTTATATTTATTCTTGTAAAAGTTTAACAGGTAAAGTAAGCTTTTATTGATAGATTGAAATGCTTTGACATAATACCTTATCATATACAAATAAAATTTTAATGCCTTTCAGGAGATGAACTATATCGTGAAGACAAAGATTTTTTAGAAAAAAATTTATCAATCAACAAAACGACTGAAGAAATTATGGGAAAAGGAAAAAAATTTCACAGACTAGTGCTCCACAGCCGTAATAATTATAGCATTCATGTGACTATTCAGCCAAAATATAAACATATATATCCAAAGAACTACTCAGGATTTAAGAGCCATTTATAGTTTGCTGCTTGTTTAAAAGTGTGTCTTCTGCAATTATAAGTTTGTACTGATGAAAAATGTTTTTAGCAACTGTTAGAAGCGTAAGAAACTAGAACCCAGGAATCACCATCTTTCTGTAAGTTTACCTTAGAGGTACTCGTCTATTTCCTTCTTCAAACTCTACAGTGTGCCATAAATTTAATTAATATTACCTATCTGACAAGTTTATGTCAATATGCTAAGGATGATCACAGCACCCCAGAGCATAGTGAATATAAGAGACAGCATGTGAACCTGGATCTTTCAGACTCTAAAGATGAGCAAATTTTTGAAGAGAAAAAAAATGCCTCTTAGGTTTTACACCATTTCTCTAGTATTATAGTTAACATTCAAATATTTTAAAGGAAAAATACATAAATTCTTATAAATTTTAATTTTTAAAATGTTTTATTCTTCACTATAAAAAATGACATATACTAAGGTTTGTGAGTTCTATAATGTTTTATTTTGCATGATAAGTATTAATTTTACCTTTCATACATTTTCCTTTTTATTTCATTAAATTTATCTATATTAAGTTTATCTGACACGAATTACATATCTACATAAAATGATGTTCTTTGGTTAAAGTTTGAAACCTGTGGTCAGGACACTGGCTCATATTTCAGTTTCGAAGTTGTCTTTTTTTCCCTGAATTTCCTTCTGAACCTCTGTACATTAAAAAAAATGTTTCAGTGACTCCCTTTTTGTCTTTTTTTGGGGGGGCAACATTATTACTAGTCCCTCTCTACCTTCCAAGTCTTCCCTCCAAATAAGAAAACCAAGACCCTTGTAACAAATTTGTGTATAATCCATGAGTATAATCAAACAAACCCACACTCTGACCATTTGAAAGATGGATAGCATCTTTCATTATTGGTTCTCTGAAGTAATGGTTGATCATTGCATTGATTAGAGTTCATAAGTCTTTCAACCTTTTATAGCATTGTAGTTATTATATAAATTGTTCTTTTGGTTCTGTTCACTTTACCATGCATCATTTCATAAAGGCTTCTGAAGTTTTTACAAATCCCTCTCTTTCAGTATTTGTTTTGGAACAACAATATTCTATTATATTCACATATTTTAACTAAAATTGGTAGATACCTTTCTTTATTACAGTGAAAAATATTATAATAAATGTTTATCATATATATGCTTTATTTATTTATATAGTTCATATTATTTGTATATTTATATAATATTTATATTATATGATGGAGAAGAAAATTAACTATTAAAGTTTTTTATATGACAGCTATACCACATTAAGTTGAAGTCTCCATCAACTATAATATTGTAAATGAAACAACACTGAAAGATACCGGAAATCATACTGTGAAAATGTCTAACTTTATTTCAGAGAGGTAATAATGAAATATATTTTTCTTCTCTCCATAAAGAGGTGGTAGATTATGGTTACTTTTAATCCTAATTAAGCCATTTGATTCATTTTTTAAATTTGTTCTTAAATTTTAAATTTTATCTTAAAATTTTTTCCATGGTTACCTGATTCATATTGTTTCTCTCCCCTCTTCCCTCCCCACTCCCAGAGTAGACAAGCAATTTCACTGGGTTATACATATATTGTCACTCAAAATCTATTTCCATATTATTCATTTTTATAGTAATCTTTTAATACCAGACCCCTCAAACATATGTTTTTCTTCTGGATTTCTACTCCCACAGTTCTTTCTCTAGATGTGAATAGCATTTTTTTTCATAAGTCCCTCATGACTGTCCTGAATCACTTCATTGTTATTAGTAAGCTGTTTGATTTATTAAGACCACATACATCAGTTATCATAAAGGACTATTTTCTCACAGAATTTTAAAGTTGGCAAGAAGTTGATAATAGGGAAATTCACCTTCACATTTTTAGAAAGCTGTAAATATCAGGGAAAAAATGTATACTGGGCTGAAATCTGACTCCCTGTAACTTTTGCATATTGGTTCTAGTTTTGTCCTCTGAAGTAAAACTAGAAGAGGATAAATCCTTGCTTCCCATTACAGCCTTTAAAATATCTGAAGATAGTGATCTCTCTTAGTCTGTTCCTATTAAATTTACCCAAATAATTGATCATATGGAAGATAGAGGCAAGATGGCAAAATAACAAAAAGGACAGCGAGCTCCCCGCTACCCTTAATATCTAAACAATGCACAAAACTGAATTCTGATGGAGAAATAAAAGAAAAAATCTTGTTACATTTTTCCAGCGCTTGTCATCACAGGAAGATAGAGAGGTCTGGGGACATTGAGATTAGGGTCTGGCATCCAGGGACAGAAAGAGAGCAGCAACACTATGACCTCATGCAGAATACTAGAACAGGTGCTAACTCACTTGTTTTTTGTTTGTTTTGTTTTCTGTTTCCTCATTTTTTCGATAATTAACTTATTTAGACTTTTTCCATGGTTACATGATTCATGTTCTTTCCCTCCCCTCTTCCCTTCCCTGTCCCTGAGCTGACGAGCAATTCCACTGTAACCCACAGCTTTTTAAATCCTTATACAGATTCAGGTCATAGATCCAGTGTAGAATGAGGATGAGTC
Organism: Gracilinanus agilis; assembly: GCF_016433145.1. NCBI lineage: Eukaryota > Metazoa > Chordata > Mammalia > Didelphimorphia > Didelphidae > Gracilinanus > Gracilinanus agilis. The sequence continues at coordinate 310,047,482 of NC_058131.1, forward strand.
CTATGCCCAGGGATTGCAGAAGTCTTAGAGGAACAAGTTCAGAAGCAAGCAGCAGTTGTGATGTGGGCTGGCATGGAGACGGGTTGCTCTACGGATGTTTATGGGTTGCTATAAGGATGTGGACTGGAGTTCAGCAACTGGCCAGTTGGCATAAGCACAATGAATCTGGGACTTTCCCTCCCTGGAGCCTTTGCAGAACTAGCAAAATTTGACTAAGAGTAGCCCCCAGGGTGGTTAATGTATTGTTAGGCATCCCATTTACATTGTGGTTTTAAACCTCCCCACTGAGTAAATGAGGTGAATCACTGGTAAAGCCACTCAGATAAAAGTGAACCACGGGTAAAGGGATGTCAGTTGCCTGGGTACAGCAAGGCTGCAACTGCCCAAACAACTGACCCTTCTCTGACTACCAAACAAGATAAAAAGCATTCCTGAAAACCCCTCGGGGCCTTTCTTCACCAAGGCCATCTTCCCCAAAAGCTTGCTCTACATGGAAGTTGCCTGAGTTGTCAGTTCCTTAGGCAAGACCCTGATCTCTATGCCTGCATCAGTTGTGTGACTCAGACCCCATGAGTTGAGTGGGTCTCTGTTCCAACTTCTAGCTCAATTGGAAGTCTGCAGAGGATTAACTAGGGAGAAAAAGTAGATCAAAGGGAATCTTGAAGTTCTATAATTTTGTATCAGCAGAGCTTCTTCAACTGGCTAATAGTGACTAAGTCCATCAATAGTTTACTACTGCTTATGCCCAAATCCAGATCAGAAATTTGCAGAGTTTAGACCAGACGGAAGTGTGTGTGTCTGTGGGGACCGGAGGTGGGAGGGGGGAAGAAGAGGGATAATCAGATTTTGCCCTGGAGCAGACCACTGATAGCCTGCAGGTCTGGAGCCTGAGCTGACCCCAAGATACTGGGATATAATACTCAATACCCCCAAGAAAGCAATAGGACCAGCCAAAGCTTTTCCTCCAGAAATTCGAAGGGCCCAGCCTTAAAACATCTGAAATAAGGAGGTAAGCTTAGAAGGAGCAAACCAAAAAAAGAATTCCATTGAGAAATCTAGTAGGCTGACAGAGATGCTTAAGACAAACCCATAAGAAGAGATGACTCCAAAACACCCACAAGAGAGACCTCAAAGAAAAACAGCTTGGGCAGAAATTCAACTACGGTTTCTGGAAGAAATAAATCAAGAGTTTAATTTTTTTTTTTTAAATAAATGAAATGAGAGAGCAAAAGGAACAAATTGTAAAAGAAACAGTTTGGCATGAAGGGGCATGACAAAGTTACCCACCACCTCCATGATCCAGAGTGGCAGGCCTTAGTGTTGTACCTCTCATATAACTTCCAGCCTTTTCAGAGTCTGTCCCTCATGCCTGGAATGCTCTTCTACTTCTCCTCTGCCTTCTGGCTTTTCTGGCTTCTGTCCACATACTCAGCACCAATCCCACCTTCTGCAGGAGGCCTTCCCTCTAAAACCATCTTCTCAATGACACATTTCCAGTATGTATAGTCATTTGTTTTTTCCCTTTCTTTGTATGCTTCTCCCCAGTACCTGATGAGCACTTAATATTTGTTGGCTAATTGGATCTGTCTCTTACATATATGTCAGAAGTTTTCTCCTTATGCTGCCCCCTGCTCCACTTATTTCTGTTGTATTCTAGCTTCTGTTGATGGTCTCTCCTCTCTGAACTTCGACAGCACTACATGATTTTACCTTCCTGCTTTCATTTTACATTCCTGGAAGGTTCTCTTCCTCCCCTCCCCCCTTTCTGACTTAATATTATTTCTTAGGCCATTTGTGTTACTTATATAATAAATACTGTCTTATAATTTGAATTTAGGTCATCCTATGAGACTGTAAACTCCATGATAGCAAGGGACTGAGGCTTATCTAAAGTTTGAATCTACTCTGAAACCAAGCACAGAATTGCCCAAAGTAGGTGCTTCAAGTGTTAGATGAACAAATGAATGAATCAGTCTTACCTCTTCTGCTAGCCTATGAACTCTTTGAGGCCTGACACCCTGTCTTATATTTCTGTATTCCAAACCCTTTATATAAATGCTACCTATTATTATTGTTAAAAGTGTAATTCTGTTTACCAAAATTTAGTTGGTAACACATTATCAGTTCCTTATTAGGTCCTCATTCCTCCTCCTTGACTTTAGACTTTCCCATCTGACTTCATGTGAAAAGGTTCTGACTCTTCTTCATTTATTCTCAAGACACCCCCTCTCACTAGATATCTTTTTACCTATCCCCACCTATATATGGTGTCCAAGTAGATAGAAGGCTGAGTCAGAAAGACCTGAGTTCAAATGTGCCCTCAGACAGTGTGACCTTAAGCAAGTCCCTTAATTTGTTTGCCTTGATTTCTTCAACTATAAAATGGGAATAGTAATAGCACCTACTCAAGGGTTGTAAGAATCTTTCCCTGACACATAGTAGGTGCTTAATAAACTTTTATTCACTGATGGTATGTTATTTAAAAACCTACTTAGCATGATACCTGGCACATAGGCATTTATGTGTCATTCCTTCCTTTTACTTCCTTTGCTGGTTCTCTCTCTTTACCAGCAACTGTCCCTTCCCAGGGCCTCACCCTTACTCCTCCTTTTTTTAACTGTCCCTTCCCGGGGCCTCCCTTGTATCTTCTGTCTTAGATGGTTCCAAGGCAGAAGAACAGTAAGGGCTAGGAAATTGGAGTTGTGACTTGCCCAGAATAACACACCTAAGAAACATCTAAGGTCACATTTGAACCCGGGACCTGCTCATCTTCAGGCCAGGACCTCTACCCACTGGACCACCCAGCTGCCCTCGCCTTTTCCCTTTAACAACTTCAGGCTCTTCCAGGATCGGCCCCTTTACTGGCTGCAGCCAACCTCCTTCCAGGCCCCTCCCTTCATTCCTTTTCTTGGCGCCTCGTGCCCTTTTAAGGCCCCTCCCCCGCGCGTCTAGGGGTCGCTGCGCAGGTGTGGGCGTTTTGCTCTACGCCCACCGGCCCTTAGCCGTTGGGGTCGGGGTGAACTTAAGCCACGGTTTCCCCGGTTGGGGGCCAAGGGCCGTTAGGAGGTGGCGGTTTTTAGAACTGTCCACGTGGGGCTTGGAGCTAGGATCCCGGGCTGGTACCTGGGCCGTTTGCGTATCTGGAGGGCGGGTGGCCGTAGGTCGAGGCAAGCCACAGGCTGAGACCCAGGAGCCACCTCGTGAAGGTGAGGCAGGGCAGGAGTGGGGGATGGGGGCGTGGCAGTAGGAACCCCAGGAGGCTGTACGGGATAGAGGGAGAAGAATTCCCTGGTCCTGTGGGGGTTGTGCAGAACTGGCTTCAGGTTGCGAGCTGAGGTCGCGGGGTGCGATGGTCTGCTGGGCAAGGCTGGGGAGAGGCAGAGGGAGGTCTGGGGGTGTGAGCGGGGCGCAGACCTTGCTGGACCGGGACATTGCTGTTGGCTGGTATATGTAGTCGCGGGAAGTGGGGGAAGGAAGTTGTCTCTGGCCCAAAGACCCCCGGGGAAAGGGGTGAGGGGTGGCCTTCGAGGTTGTATTTGTGTCAGGCCTGCCTACATGAGGAGTGGTCTGTGCAGCCTGGGAGGGGACTCTAAAAGCTAACTGACTGGCAGGTTTTGAGTGGCAGTGACCTTTTTTGGGGTTACGAGGTTTCTGTAAACTTTCGAGAGGGACCCAAGAAGGCTAACCCTGAGCTGAAAGTGCATAGAGGGAGTGGGGCAGGGGTGGGCTATTGCTTTAGGAAAGGATCGGCTATGAGTCTCCCTTGGCTGCCTTGATTTTTTGATGGGGATGCCTAAATTGTTTCAGCTGCATTATAGTGTGTTGGAAGGAGCACTGCGTTTGTTGTCTGAAAGTTGGTTAGGATGGAGTGTGGTTCGGCCAATTAAGAGAACCACTCCCTCTTCAGCTTTTCCCCCTACTTCTCCTTAGAGTCTTAGAGCCAACAGTGAGGGGATGGAACTAGGTAATCTCTAAGGTCTTTTCCATATTGATACATGGGGAATCGAATGCATGGCATAGAAATGTTAGTTGGTTTTTAAATTTAAGTAGCCAGCAAAAAAAGGTATAACTATAAAACTAAAGTAGCTAAACATTTCTTAAGTAATCATTGGAGGTATTTAAAAAAAATTCACGTTTTATCCATTGTTTATAATTATATTAAATCCATCATAGCATTTATGTAATGTTTATAATTTTATAATGTCCATTGTCGTTCAATTTAAAATACTCTGGGTAGACATTAGAAGAATACTGGATGTCTAGTTCTTTGAGTAAATGATGTGCTCTTGGGCAGCAAAAGAATTTTTAGTTGTGTCTATGAAATACTTGAGGAAAGAGAGAAGGATTTCTATTGCTTACACTGGTTCATCTTTAAAGGATCCTTTAGAGCATTCTCTAAATGACGAGTTGCACAGCGTGGTTAGAATCTGCATAAGAGAATCCACACTGATGACATTGTGAATTTTGGTTTGAAATATTTTTCTACAAAAACAATAAGTTTTTAAGCTCTTTTCTGTCCAGAGGAGCAGACATGAAAGACTTAGGCAGAGAGGAAAGGGTATTCTCTGTGAATGATTATAACTATGGAAATATTTAGAATTCCTTCAGGTTGAGGAATAAAAACTTCAGCTTTAAACCAGACTTAATTTATTTCTAATAGTTGGTAATATTTTTTGCTAGGGTAAGCTGTGCAGATGAAGAGTAGTTCAGTAGCTGAAAATGATTGAAGTTTTCATACTTAAGGTAAATATTTTTTTAAACTAGTTTATTTGAAGTTATAAAATTGTAGTCTTTTTGCAGTCTGCTGTTTAATGTTTTTAATGACCCTCACCTTCCCTAAAGTATTGCTATCAATTCAGAATTTGAATGTGGGTCCTCCGGTCTCCAGGCTTAGGCCTCTATCCATTGTGCTACCTAGCTGACCCAACCTATTGTTACAAATTGGGATAAAAGTTTAGTTTTTAGGTGAGCTAATTTTGTTGCCATTTTTATTGAGCTAATCCCTGGATAGAGATTGTGTCTAAAAATGTACTGTTATAAAAGCAGAAGTGTCCAATAGAGACAAATTAGATTAAAATGTAATTGGGAAATATAAAAAAATATATAAATAATGTTAATGTGTGGTCTTTCTAAGGCAATATGTACCCTACAAGGGTACACAGGGACCCTTCCATAGAATTTCTTGCTCCCCCCTCCCATTTTTGAGTTTGACACCACTGTTTTATAAAGAACTACAAGTGGGGAAGCTAGGTGGCTCAGTGGATAACAGGCCAGGAGTGAGTGAATGGGGTAAGATAGGGGAGGGAATGGGAACTAGGATGGGACCTGGACACTTCCTAGATGTGTGACCCTAACTCTCATTACCTAGCCCTTAACTGCTCTTCTGCCTGAAAACCAATACACAGTATTGACTCTAAGACAGAAGGTAAGGGTTTAAAAAAAGAACTACAACCAATTAAGTCAGTTTGTATATAACAAGTCAGTGTCACACCACCAGATTTAGATGAGTTTAGGGTTACTAGTACAATGGAGGAGTCCTGAATTTTGAGTCGGCAGACCTAACCTGAAATCAAGCACTCAACAACTTATTTTCTCAGTTGGACCCAAAGACCTGAAAGTCCCTTTTTGTTTAATCTACAGTCCTATGATCAAGAATATGTTCCTTCTACTGCCTATTTCAGTATAGGTGGCACAGTAGATAGAGTGCTGATCTTGGAATCTGGAAGATCTGATTTCAAACTGGCCTCAGGCACTTAATATCTGGGTGATCTTGTAAAATGGACAATAATAGCACCTTCTCTCAGGATTATTGTGAGGATCAAATAAGATATAAATTGTAATGTATTTAGCACAGTGCCAAGCATGTAGTAAGCTCTATATAAATATTAGCTATTATATTTTCATAGTGAAATTTCTAAAGTTTAATAGGTGGGCAGAGGATACTATTTTTTTATTTTAATTAAAAAATTTTTTTCTATGGTTACATGATTCTTGTCACCGTCCCCCCTCTTCCCTCTTCCCTCCTAGAGCTGACAAGCAATTTCACTGGGTTATACATGTATTATCATTCAAATCCTATTTCCAAATTATTCATTTTTGTAAGAGAGTAATCTTTTAAAACCCAAACCCCGAATCATATGCCCATAGAAGTGATAAATCATGTTTTCTTCTGGATTTCTACTCCCACAGTTCTTTCTCTGGATGTGAATACGTTCTTCCTCATAAGTCCCTCAGAATTGTCCTGGATCATTGCATTGCTGCTTTTAGCAAAGTCAGTTACATATGATCGTCTCACAGTGTTTCAGTTACTGTGTACAATGTTCTCCTGGTTCTGCTCATTTCATTCCACATCAGTTCATGTAGATCTTTCTAGTTCTTATAGAAATCAAATAGTTCATCATTTCTTAAACACAATGGCATTCCATCACCATCATATACCACAATTTGTTCAGCCATTCCCCAATCGAAGGGCATCCCCTCTTTTTCCAATTTTTTGCCACCACAAAAAGCACAGCTATAAATATTTTTGTACAAACAGAACCTTTCTCATTTTTTTAATCTCTTTGGAATACAAACCCAGTAGTGATATTGCTGGATCAAAGGACATGCATTCTTTTAAATCCCTTTGGGCATAATTCCAAATTGCCTTCCAGAATTGTTGGATCAATTCACAACTCCACCAGCAGTATATTGGTGTCCCAATTTTGCCACATCCCCACCAACATTTATTATTTTCCTTTATTGTCATATTAACTAATCTGCTAGGTGTAAGGTGGTACCTCAGAGTTGTTTTGATTTGCATTTCTCTAATCCAGAGGGTTTTAGAACACTTTTTCATGTGATTATTGAAAGAGGCTCATCATTTTTACTTATCACAGACTGACTCAGCTTCGTTTGTGAACTGGTCCAACTATTTTGGTGAGCAATTTGGAATAATGATTTTTAAAAGTGAATAAAATGTTTGTACTCTGACCTAGAAACCCTTCTGTTAGTCATATGCTCCAATAAGGTCATCATTCCTGGCATTCTGGCAAGAGGTGGCAGCAACTCATTCATTGTTCAGAACACGTGGGAATAGCATTTGCTTCTGTAGAGAATTAGCTGCAAGTCCTTTAAGCCATAGGATAAGTGAGGGCTTCCCAAAGGTCATGAAGGTAGGAGAAAAAGCAAGCTTATCAGGCTACGTAAATTGGTATCCTCTTATTGCTTGCAAATCTCCAACCTATATATGATGCTCATTCTGGGCTTGGAAGGAGGAGAGACACTTAACATTTATTGATGTCTTAAAATGTCATATTACATTTTTAATATCTTTTTTTATCACTTTTATATCTGAATATATTTTTCTTCCACCTAGAAAGATATTCCTTGTAATATATAGAATTTTAAAGGATGGGGGAGGTAGAGTAAGTAAAAGTAGTTTATCGAAGTTTATCAACATTTCCAGCCAACTCAGACAGTGGCTTCATATGTCCATACCCATGGTCTCTTACCTTTGTAAAGAAGGAAGTCTTTTTTCCCCCCTCTTTGTTGGGTCCACACTTAGTCATTATAATTGTAATGGGTTATTTTTTTTTTAATTTGTTTTTTGTTGTGATTCTTCATGTTGATACTGTTTTAGTTGTATATATTATTTTCCCAGTCCCATTTATTTCACCTGGCATTAATTCATACAAGTTTTTTCATATTTCTCTACTTTATATTCAATTTTTATAATTATACTTTAATATTCATTTTTTAAAATTTTGAGTTCCAAATTCTCTTTGCCCCTCCAGTCAGCCTCTCCTACCCATTGAGAAGGCAAGACTAACATCAGTTTGCCATATGAAGTCATGCAGAAAATATTTCCATATTAACATCATTTCTTACAGAGTAATAATAATGTTACATTTATGTACCACAACTTGTTTAATCAATTTTTTATTTATAATTTACTTTGCGCAAATAGGATTCAGAAACCCTGGGTTTTTGCTAATGTTAAATATTTCTAAATTGAAAAGCAGCTATGGTGGTAATATGGAGTGAACTACATGAGTTGGTAGAATATTTTTTGTAATCCTATGTATTTGTTAAGGGTGTGGATAAGCAGAGTATTGATCTTAGACAAAGATGTAGAAGAAGTAAAGCCATTATTCTTGTAAGAAGGATAGGTGGATATTCTTATCAGCATAATTTTAAAATATGGGCTAAAATGTTTTTTAAACAATTTTTAAATTTTAGTGTATTTGAGTGATTTGTACCAGTTGAAGTTGTTTAAAGACTATCTATATTGTGGTTTAGGTACCATATCTTCATTAGAGAAAAACTGTTTCCTAGTCTCCAATTTTTTTTATCTTTGTCTTAAGGGGGACTGGTTAAATGTGTCTACAGTGTGTTATTAGCCATTTCTAAGTTTAGTAGCATAATCTTGGCAGATAAAGGACAGGATATATCACCTAAGTTTGATCAGATACTTCTTTGATGATTGAACTTATATGTCATCATTTAGAATTGCGTGTTTTTCAGAGCTTCATTAAGAGGGACCTCAGGAAATGTCAGGAGATATAAGAAATCTCTCTTAAGATGTTGATTGCATTAGTTTTATATTGTTGACTTGATACTTCCAAAGGGAATGGAGAGAAGGTGCAGTTCTTTAAGAAGTCATTTAGGGAGCAGCTGGGTAGCTCAGTGGATTGAGAGTCAGGCCTAGAGATGGGAGGTCCTAGGTTCAAATCCAGCCTCAGACACTTCCCAGATGTGTGACCCTGGGCAAGTCACTTGACCCCCATTGCCCACCCTTACCACTCTTCCACCTATGAATCAATGCACAGAAGTTAAGGGTTAAAAAAAAAAGTCATTTATACTTGGCTTTAGAATACACTCATATGTCACTTCACATACTTTTCAAGCCCTCTTCCCCAGTTTTGTTCTCCAATTTGCCCTATTAAGTTTTTAAGCCTTCTCCTTTAAGAAATAAATAAAATTTCATAGTCTATCATATATTTTATACATCTGTATTATTATATGTATATTATGAGATTTACTCTTAAGTAAATTTGTATTTTGAAGACTTTTTTAGAAACATATGTTATGATACTGAAATTGTATTTATTTTTCTTGTCCTTTAGATCACTAATTGTTTCTTTTTAAAATTAGATTGAAGATCCCGGATGCTTCTGGGTTATTATAAAAGGGTGTGATACCTTTTTAGATCATGAAACGGAATACCAAAAGCTAAATATTGAAATGAATAACTTCTATAATAGTGTATATAAAGATGTAGAAAAAGTAAAGCCATTACTCTTGGAAGAAGGACAGGTAAATATCCTTATTTTGAGTTTTGGAATATGTGCTAAATAAAATGTTTTTTCTTTTTAAATTAAAAATAAAAACAACTCTGGTGATGGGGAGGTGGGGAGAGAAGGGTAAGTAGGGGTGGGGATGTTCCTATGTCCCCAAGTTTAGATCTTGCCTCACTACTTAATTGCCCTGATCAAGGTCATACAACTATTAACCCCACTAAACTTTAGCCTCTTCACTAGTAAAATGAGTGTCATTTTCGTAGTGCTGACCTTTCAAGGTTATTTTGAGATAAGAAATTTGTAAACTTTTAAAGCACTGTATACAGTGCACTACTAGCCTTTTCGGTACCTTCAAGTTAGGCATAAGCATTGTTTTTCGAAACTTAAAATTTTAAGTGATTATGGTAATGCATTTGCTTTACTATTCTTTTTTTGACAAAAATTTACCTAAATTAAGAGGCAACCAGGTTTAGTAGATATGAGCATAGAATTTGAAGTTAGATCTGGCTTCTATCAGTTGTGCCACTGATAAAGGTCACCTAATAGCCTAACTGAATTGCATTTTTTATAGCCATAAAAATGAGTTTACATTAAATATTTTCCAGTAGCCATTTTTGTTCTCTAATTCTATGATTCTGTGATTTCGACTAAGAAACTTTTGTTTGTTTTTGCAGGCTTGTGTGGTTTATTGTCAGGAACTGAAGTGCTGGTGTAGAGCAGTTATTAAGTCAATCATGTCCTCTGCAGACCATTATTTAGCAGAATGCTTCCTGGTGGATTTTGCCAGATATGTTCCTGTAAAATCAAAAAAGTATGTAGGCCTTGTGAGTCTTTTTTTTTTCCTTTGGAGAAATTTTTAATTTGCAACTTGAAGTATTAGAGTACAATTCTATATTCTGTGAATGAGGGGGAAAGTAGGTTATGGGGATCAGATTAAGGACACATCTCTTATTCCCCATCTTCCAATAGGCTATACTTAAAACAAAACTTGGACCTTATAACCCTAAAAAAAAGGCAGTTTCTGGAATTGTGCATATAAGGAGTTGGCTGTAAAAAAAGAATATCAATGTGGACTTAGAGAAAAGGGTTCTCTAACCACTGTGATTTTTATAATGGTCTATTTCCCTGCTATAACCTTCTTTATTTTCTGTTTTGCTTTTATGGGAACTGTTTTGTTAACAGATTTATACATAATTTAAATTTTCTTTTAGCATTTGACTCTTTTGACAAACTGTCACACCATAAATTCAGTTAGTTTCCAAGCCAAAGAATGATGGAATCAGTTGAAAGCACCTCACTTGGTATCTAATATGAATAGACAGCAGAGTACCAAAATTGTCCAAGACATAGTTGGTCTGCTCAGTGTTTAAGGAGGTTCAATAATTGTGTTATGTAGGTAATTGTTTATTCATTCAAATGATTATACTGCAAATGATAAGGGACTGCTTTAGTTGGAAAACAGACTGTCATAAGTTTTAGAAGAATTGAGATTAAAATGTTGAGTATGGTATCATTAGCTCCCCATAATAATCAATGAACCCTCTAGTTTTTAACTGTACTAGATTGCCATTTTGTATTTTTACCTAATAGTATACTTTAGATATTATGAATCTGAGTTCTTTGTTAGCTCTTTGGTACTTAATTTGACAAATGGAAGTATTGGTTTATTAGTTCCTTATATAAAAGTAAATGCCCTGAATTACTTTGTCAAATTCGAGAGCAATGTATTTTTATGAAATTTATTAAGTACTTTGTGCTAGGCATTTATGTAATGAATATATGTCTCTTTCACTATTGTTAAGCATCCGAGTTGCAGTAGAAGCTTTTATGCAGCTTCCTTATAGAGCAAAAAAGTTTCGACTATACTGCACCAAACCTGTCACGTTACATATTGACTTCTGTGAAGATAATGCAGAAATTGTGTAAGTGTGATTTCTTAGAAATATTGAATATTATGTGGAAAATCTTACATTCATTAATTAAATGCATGTTAAATTTTTATTTTTTATATTTATATTGTAAGAAATAAAATTAATATAGAGTGATAAAATTAAAAATATCATGGTTTCAAAGGGTTTATTGAAAGCCATTTAGAAAAATGAAGGCACTTGCCTGTTGAGTTAGTTCAAAATACATGGGCCCTGTTACCTCTTCCTCCCATCCTGGCTCCACTCCAAATCACCAAAAAAGAGAGTGAGCCAGTCCCAGAACTCCCTATTTAACCTTCTGTTTACATTATTAGACTTCCTGTCCACCTCATTATGCAAGAGGAATCATGGGAAATGTAGTTTGAAAGAGATCTAAATGTCCACAGGAAGTTTAGATCAGGGACCTCAAAATTAGTTCAAGGACTCCCAAATTTCCAGTATTACAGTATATAATGTATTTAATATAAACATAGTTGGGAATAAATGAATATAACATTTATATTTTTAACATATTTATATATCCTGGATTTTCTTTTCCTTCCTGTACAAATTTTTCATATTTCAGTCAAATAAAAATTCTCAAATTTGTCAGAATGAACCTTTTCAATATGTTAATATTTCATTGTCTATAACTGAGTTTATAATTGCCAGAATATATTCTTTCTTGACATTCTTTCTAGTTTGTTTAATTACTATGAATAACTGAAAACTGTAAGACATTTGTAATGTAAATAGTCCTTTTTCTGGACTATTCTTTCTCTTTTCTTTTCCTTCTATCTACTTCTAATATTTTGTTGATTCTTCCTCTTATTTTAACATTTACTCTTTTCTGCTTCCTATTTAATTCAACAAACATTTATCAAATCCCCATTTGTTTGTCATCTTCTCTCTTTCCTTCTCTGCTATTCACTTTCTTTTGCTTTCCCATGATCTCTCCACTTCCTTTATCCTCCCTTTGTGGCTCTCACTCCAATGGACTTCTATTCTGCTTCCTTTTTTTTTTTTTAATAGCCCAGAAACTTACTGAATGTTCTGCTTGAATACACTGAATGTAGAAAGATTGGGATTCTATGCTTTTGGTGCTCCTGGTAAATTTTAAAGAGACACTAAATGGGAGGGACTGCCAATTGGAAGTAGAGATGGAAAACTTCAGACCTGATTGTGTGGCTGATCTCAGACTGTTTGATTTTAGTCTTGTGAAATTAGGCCACTCCCTTTAAAAGAACTCTCAATGTATGAAGATAGCCAGCATTTGGGAGGGCATTTCACATGCTGACCTGTTAAAACATTTAAATACTTTGAAATACAAATTATTCAGCTTTGAAGTTTTCAACACTGGAAAACTAGGTTTTTCTAGGGTGTCTAAGCCAGGAAGGACTGGTCTGCATTTCTCCATTCAGTTGAACTCTTTAACCCAAAACGTTAATCTTCAGCTTTGGCTTCCATTTTTTCAGCAACAGCATCTCCATCCACCTCAGCATTTCCCCTCTCAAACCTCTCCAGTTGTCTTGAAAGCTCAGTTTCATGTGTCTATAACAATTTTGGGCTCCATTTGAACATTGAAGACATCCCTCTTTTCTTCAGTCTTTTCTTTGATAACAACCATACCCTGATTGAGGACAGAGAGGCCTTTTGTTCTCTCTAGAGTTGTAGTAGTCATAACATATTGAGGAGATGCTATTAGGTTAATCTTGATGGGCATGTTTTCTGTGGAACAATTCAAACCTGCTTTCAGAGCTTCTTTTACAGCATCAATACCCTCATAACCATAACAAGCCACTTCAATATCAGCTCAAATTTTGACAGCTTGTGGTATCAAACATCTATTTTTGTTATCAATAAGCACTTGCCTCTCATCTTCATTCAAATCCAGCCCATCCAGGATTGAAGGGTCTGAGACTTCCATGTTTAAATGCATCATAGGCACCATATCCTGGTCTCTTATTTGTCATCAAAGACCCAGGCAGTTCTCTGGAACAAGCTTTCCTGCTGCTCATCTTTACTGTACTCTTAACACTTCAGCAGCACGGCAAAGAATACTATAAACAGTTTTGGATTTGGTGAATTTGTCTTCACATTTGTTTGTTTTTCTGGAGAAACTCTTCTTTTTGACAATCAATATAGCCTTTTTCTTTGTCTACTCTAATGACAACCACATATTCATTTCTGCCAATTCAGATGACTTATTAATGGAGCAGCTATGTCTTCTAGACAGCTCATTAAGAAGAATCATGCCTTCAATATTGTTTTATTTGAGTAGACTGACATAAGCTCCCATTTCAGCAATAGACCATACATTTACCATTACCACATTTTCTACTTCAGGAAATCTGTGCTGGTAGAATCTGCAACTTAATCCCAGCATTCTGAAATATTTACATGTGGGTCCCTGCACTGTTCTCTACCCTCTGGGAGATGCCCAGACCTTGGGAAGCACTAGAACCCACAGCCACTGCTGCCTTCTGTTTCCTTTCTAACCAACACTTATGGGTTCCAATGTCCATCTTTCTTGTTCTTCCCTTTCTGTACAAGGAGATGGAAGACAGGGAAATAGTTTTTATCTGTTAATTATAGCCTTTGCAACTTTCCTTCTGCCACTTAAGTTTCATTCTCCAGCATTGCTGCTTATAGCATCTATCTTCCATCCCACCTCATCTTCCCTTTAATACCTTGCTTGGTTGAAGTCAGATGTTTTGACCCTGTTTCACACATGAACCCTTCCTGGTTCACTTTCCTTTGACCTTTTGCCTCCTAAACTTTATGTATTCTTTATCTCTTCATGCCATGACATCCTCTTCTTGCATATCCAGAGTATCCCAACAGCCTTAGTACAACTTAACGTTTATTAAAGCTTAAATATATGTTTAGAAATTTCTTATGGGACAAAGGTACTTAAGGGAAACATTAATATTTCTATAATCCAAATTAGGGTCATTTCCAATAATATTTAGTAAAGTAATAGGAACTAGAAGTTCTAGTTCTAATCTCCTCTTCACTGGGTAAACAGTATTCAGGAATTCTGTGTTTTAGTCCCAACTGCCATAATTGACAAGCTGATATCTAGCCAGAGGAAGGCGACTAGGATAACAGAAGGTTATCTTGAGTCACTAACCTTTATTCTAGGCACATAACTGTTTCATTCTTCTTTAATGCAGATAGCATCATAGGATAGGTCCATTATGGTTGTCAAACCCCAAATACTAACCATAGAGGGAAAGGGATCTTGTATCCTTTATTATCATCATATTCTGGTTATAATTAAATTTTTCTTTTTAAATGTTTACTGATGCTTAAAAAAAACACTTTACTTAGGATCAGTACTGTGTATTGGTTCCATCTTAGGATCAGTACTGTGTATTGGTTCCATCTTAGGATCAGTACTGTGTATTGGTTCCAAGGCAGAAGAGTGGTAAGGGCTAGGCAATGGAGGTTAAGTGACTTGCCCAGGGTCACACAGCTAGGAAGTGTCTGAGGCAAGTTTTGGACCAAGGACCCCCCCATCTATAGGCTTGGCTCTCAATCCATTGAGCCACCCAGCTGCTCCCAACTGATGTTTTTTTAATAGCACTGTAATTTCCCTATGACTCCCCATTCAAGCATAACCCTGTCTTGTAACAAGTACAGTCAAGCAAATTAAATCATTATGTTAAAATTTAACACAAAAAACCCCAAAATATAGGATTCTTATGTTAATGCTTTCAGTGAATTAATTAATTTGTGTTCAATATTTTACCAGACCTGCTAAGAAATGGGATAGTGCTGCTATTCAATACTTTCAGAATATTCTAAAAGGTAAGACAAACAAAAGCAAGACCTGATTTTAGCTTTATGCATTCTTATTTTTTTGTGTTTCATATAGTTACTGTTAATTTGATAAAGCATACGCAAGCACTGGACTAACCAAAGGAGGAGAGAGAAGGGCTTCTATGTGGATAACTAATGATTTTATAATAATTAGTGTTTCCTGCCTAAAATTTTCAATGTCTACATTTTAAAATTATAGTTAGCCTCTTGATTTCATGAATAGTAAAAGGCATACTAATAATAATAATAAGCTTAGTATGACTGAATACCTCTTTTGTGACAAGTACTATGTTGAATGTTTGTGTTGGTTAATCTTTCAGTCTGGTTGTTAGATGAGAAATATCATGTGTGGTACAACAAAATTATCAACCATATATCATAAGCTGTAAATACTATAGGAATTCTCAGGGAATAACAATTTTGTGGAAGAAATAGGCTTTGAACTGGGTCTTGGGTGGATATGGATAGGATTTGTTTGGATGGATGAAGGGGATGCATGGAATTCTGTAGGAAAAGTGAGAAGGAGGGCTGGTAGGAAATTATGAGCAGAGTTGTAGATATTGGAATAATAAGTATGTGTGTAGGTATACATATAAATGTACATGAACATACACATATGATCCATATGTGTGTATATATGTAATAAGAATAGGCCTGGGAATGCACTGATGTCTGAAGACCAGTCTAGCAAAATTCAAAGACAACCACCAAAAGACAAAATAGGGTAACCAGGAATGTGAAGTGACTCAAGTTCTAGCCATATGAGGATAGAATTAGAGATTTCTGGCCTGGAGAAAAAGAGTTTTAAGGAGGACAATAGGGTATTATTCAAGTATTTTGAAGTACTGTCCTTTAGAAAAAGGATTAGAAGGAACTTGTATATAGTAGAAAAATTGTGATCTGTATCAGTGGAAGGGGGAGTACCCTTTTTGACACATTGACACAAACATGGATTTTGGAAATACTCAAATTTGTGGGAAGAGCTGTATTATAGTTGCTCTAGGCTAGGTGTGAGGTGATGAAGTTCTTGACACTAAGAATTTACATGGATGAATCAGACAACAAGTAAAGGAAAGAAATGATTAGATTAGGTGGATATAAGTTTTAAAGGAGATGGGAAGAAGGCTTTAGGATTAAAAAAAAGAAGTCATTACCAGAAGTAGTATTAATTTTGAAAGATACTGACTTGGGCCCGGAATTTAGAAAAATAAAGAGTTTAGTTTTAGATACATCATAGGAGAATTGTCTTGTATAGGCATTTGGCTTTATGAGACTTGGATCTCAGGCAAGAAATTGAGATTGGAGTCATTTGCTTGATTTAGTTAACAAAATTGTTTCTACATCCATTTCTCTGAGGAAATGGGTGTAGAAACATATAGTAAAAGAATTGAGCTTTGGTGACTCAACTGAATATAGGTTGACAGTGAAAGGAATCCATCACACCTTCAGTGTAAATTGCCTTTTTCTTTGTTAAACTTTCCCCCATACAGGAAGCTTATTTATAGTAAAAAATTACTCACTAATAATCTTTAGGCTTAACATTCAGTTTACTGAATGTTTTCTATGTGCACTGAAGATACAAAGATGAAAATAAAAGTCTATGCCATCAAGTACCTAATCTCTCTAACTTCTGAAATCCCTTGCCTTGATTTTAAACTTCACTCATTCAATTTTTTTTCCTATTCCTAGGATGGGGGGAGGGAGGATGCAGCAAGGTAGTTGTTAGGACATCCATTGCTGGGAAGAATAAAGGACATTTTTAAGTCAAATGAAAGCTGGCACCAGATTATAGATGTATAAAGAAGCATACAGAAGAAAATGATCTGAATGTTAGATTGTTCTTTTTAAAACCAAGTAGTATAGTCCAAATTCTAAGAAATTAAAAGGTGAATGGTAGTTAGTGCTATTTCAAAGACATTTTTGTTTTAATGCCATAAAAATGACACTTTCATTATTCATATTTAGCAACCACACAGATTGAAGCAAAATTATGTGGTGTAGAAGAAGATATTTTTGATGTTTACCTTTATGTAACTATAAAAAATGAAAAGGTAAGTGAATATTAGTTTGTACTGGAAAAATGCTATATTTGGAATCATAGAATCTCAAAAATTTAAAGTTAGAAGAAATATCTGACGTTATAACTCAAAAAAGGATCCTTTCCAATGAATAGGTCCAGCTCTTTTAGAAATACTTCCTATGAGGGAGAAACCCCTTACCTCCCCAAAGCAGCCAGCCCAGCCCATTTTGGAATAGATCTAATTGTTAGGATTTTTTTTTCTTATATCAAGCCTACACTTGCCTCTTGCCAACTTCAGCACCCATACCCACACCCACCCTGGCCCATAGGGAAGAAGCCTAATCCTTCTCCTAAAGGACACTACTTCAAAATACTTAAACAATACTTTATTGCTCTCCTTAAGTCTCTTTTCCAAAAACATCCCCATTCTAGCCTCCTGTGGCTGGAACTTGAGTCACTTCACTCTCTTGGTTACCCTACTTTGTCTTACTTAAAATATTGTGCTTAGAACTGAACATAGTTTTTTAGATGTGGACTACTTGGGCAGAGTGAAATATTAGCTTGCCACCCTCTTATTTCTTAGTTCCCTTTTAAGACCACATTAGTTTTCTTAGCCACTACTTAATGTGTAGACTAATTGAGCACTGAAATCCTCAGATCTTTTGAAGGGAAGATTCCCAAATGTGTATTTATATACTATCACATTTCAGTGTGTAGAAGAAAACAAAGTCAGAAGGGAACAGAGGGAGCAGTTTTGTCACCATTTTGTTCAATTTAATATATATAAACTTTTAAAAAAAACCCTTACCTTTTGTCTTAGTATCAGTTCTAAGACTAAGAAGAATGGCAAGGGCTAGGCAATTAGGGTTAAATGGCTTGCCCAGGATCATATAGCTTGGATGTGTTAGTCACACTTGAACACACAGAACCTCCTGACTCCAGGCATCACTCTGAACATTGAGCCACCTAGTTGCCTCTGTTGCTTATATTGATAGTTTTTATAATTACGATAAAGTAAAATTTGGTCTTAGTTGAGAGCAGTGTTTGAAATGTAGCCTTAACTGACCTTTATATATTTCTAAATTTTATAATGAGTTGACAAATTATCTTTCATTTTTAAAAAATATTTAAAAATTGGAATTGTGGCAGGGAAGATGAAAAGGAACTAAGAGAGCACATCTCCTCTGTCAACTAAACCCTCATTGTTCAAGGAGTTGAATACCTAAAAACGTGTTGGGTGGAAGGGGAAAGCAAAGCCAACCTATAGTTAGAAATTTGACCTTAGATAGGTGAATATTCCAAAGACAGTTAATTGGGAACTGACTGTTCTCAAATAGAATTAGATTAAAATAAAATAGCATAGTCCCCAATTTAAACTAACATCAATCTGAATTATAAAATATTTTTTAAAAAATACAATTTTGTTAATTTATATTATAATTAACTCATATTATGTACACATAAACTAACTCATGTATATTTCTTCAGACACACTTGAAGATGTTTTAAAAGTTTTTTTTCCTTTATGCCAGCAATTCCCAATGTGGGTGCCACCGCCCCCTCTTGGGTACTGCAGCGACCGGGGGGGGGGGGGGAGCAGTGATGGCCACAAGTGCGTTTGGGGCCGGTGAATAACTGTAAGGGGAGGGTGATAGTATGTGAAGGGGGCACTAAATAATATTTTTTTTGAAAGGGGAGGTAGGCCAAAAAAGTTTGGGAATCACTGCTTTATGCATTATTTTAAACACTTATGCATCAGTTTTGTTTGTGCTATTTGAATTGTCTATGAAGAGTGATACTTATTGTGGTAGAGAAAATAGAATCAGAAGACCTGGGCTTGTGTCAAGCCTCTGAAACATACAGTGTGACCAGGAAAAAATCATTTTGCCTCTCAGTGCCCTAGGCAATTTTCAAAAGCCATAAGTTTTTAAAGTTCTATAGCTTTATTGCTGGAGAGAACTTTCATATCCAAATTCTCTATACTAATAAAATCATTAGTAGAAACCTCAATTATTTAACAGTCAGTTTGTTAAACCCATGGTTCTCAAAGCATGGTCTGGTAGTTCTGAGGTCCCTAAGACCCTTTTGGGGGGGTCTGGGAAGTCAAAATTTTTTTTCATAAAATTGAAGGTATTTTAATTTCTAACATGATAAATATCAATAAATATAACCCACATAAACAAAAGCTCTTTGGGATCCTCAATAGTATTTAAGAGTATAAAAGGAAAAATTTGAGATAATAAGCTCAGTTCCTCTTAAAATTAGCCCCCCAAATCTGAATTAATATAGCTCTTATTAGTGACATTTTATTATCGCTATGGGTCTTAATTGGGGTGTGCTCTAAGAGACTATATACTTTTTAATCAGTTAGGTTTGTTCAGCAAAATTAGCTTTTGAAGATTGAAAATAAAAATGGTAAAGAATTTTTAAGTTACCCCAAATCTGACTAGACACAGGCCTACTGTATCCTGCTATGCCATTATATAAAACAGCCCTCTTACTGTTCAGGAAGAGGGCCTGTTGCCCCCACATTTTTATCTCCCTCAAATAGGTCTAAAGCATTGTATGGAAAAATCCCTTCATATTCCCTTTCAGAAGAGAAAATGGGGATGGTTTTCCCTACTCACATAAGTCCTTTTGTGCCTGAAATGATGCTGGAATTTAGAGTGTGGATGGAGGATCATAGACATTGAGCAAAAGGTAACTTAGAGATGATCATCTAGTTCAAGTCCCTCATTTTACAGAAGAAGAAAACTGAGACCCAGAGAGGTGAAGTGAGTTGCCCAAAATGACACAGGGAATAATAAGTAGCAGACCACAGGCAGGATTTGAACCCAGATCTCAGGCTTCAACTGTAACACTCTGTACCACTCAGAAAAACCAGGTCAGGTGTTAAGTGGGACTTAAGATAGTTTTTGGAGGATAAAGAAGATATGTGTTAGATGTAAGTTAAAGAAGTTATTTGATATGAAAGAATGGCCCATAAAGAGTCTTGAAGTTAGAAATGGGTAGGACTAAAGAAATTAAGGATATCTCAGGAGATAGAGATGTAACTCTTCCCTAGTCTGTGGCATTGGGGTGAGACAAGCCATTCCTTATCATTAGGCACTGTGCTAAATGCTGCTTAAAAGTTTTTGGTACCATTTAGCAGAATAATTGTCATTTAACTTTATTCTTTCTTATACATATGTGTTTCATTTTAAAGGTATGTGTTAATGATGATCTGGTTGCAAAGAACTTTGCTTGTTATGTAACACCCAAGGAAAAGAAAATTGATTGTCCAGAGAAATCTACAACAAAGAGTTTAGAATCCTCTCCAGATAAAATCAATCCTGCACTTGCTCTTTGGCCAATGTTGTTGCAAGAAAAGATTCCTGAAAAACTCGAAAAGGGTATGTATTGCTTCACATGCTAACATATTTTAAATATCTTTACATTTCCAGTCATCTCTTAGAGAATATTAGCTCAGAGGTATATACCACTAAAGTCCAATATCCTATTGTAGAATTAGGCCTTTGGTTCATGTCTTATCTCTGATTTTTACTACCTATGTTACCTTTGGCAATTATTAATGTATTGTCCTTGGACCTCAGTTTTCCCATCTGTAAAAAAGGATTGGACTAGATGACATCAAGGGTGGGACAGGTGTAGATCTGTGATTTAATAAAAGCATGACAATTGCTTCATGAAATCTACCCCTTCAGACCATAAGCAAAGAAAATCTTTGAAAACAAACCCACTGATAGATACTTCTCTGAGGACCAACCTAACTAAATTTTATCATCAGGCTAAAAGAAGATGAATATTTTTCATCCACAGTAATTCTACTTGGATCATAGAATCCATGTCAGAAAGGACCTTAGAGTTCATCTAGTCCAGTGGTGTCAAACTCAAATAGAAATGGTCCCTGCAAGATGAATCTTAACTTAGAAAACCACAGACTAACATCTGTCTGTAATGTATTATATTTTTTCTTATTTTGTTAAACATTTATCAGTTATATTTTAGCACGGTTCCAGTGGGCTTCAGGATGGCACTGGGTTTTGGGGACTTTGGCCTCCAGTTTGACACTTGATCTACTCTACCTCCCTGATAGAGGAGGGACTCTGAAGGCTGAGAAGTGGAAGGATTTGTCCAAGGTCATGCAGGCAATAAGTAGCAGAGCCAAGATTTGAACCCTGCTTGCTTTCAGTTAGTCAGCAACTACTTTAAGCACTTCTAGTGTATCCTGCACTATGCTAAATGTGAAAGGCAGTGCTTCCAAGAAGTGTTTGTTCTGATGGGGGGAACAACATGCACATTACTAGGTATAGGACACTAAATAGATGAGTGACTTAACCTCTGTCTCAGTTTCCTCAACTGTCAAATGGAGATATCTACAGCTACCTACCTCCCAGAGTTGTTGTGAGGATCAAATAAGATAATATTTATAAAGTGCTTAGTATATAATGCTTGACACATAAGTGCTGTATAAAAGTCGTCTTGTTCGGTTTTTCAGTCGTCTCTTCTTCCCATTTGGGTTTTTGTTGTTGTTGTTGTTGTTGTTGTTGTTGTTGTTGTCATTTTGTTTGGGAGTTTTTTTGGCAAAGATACTAGAGTAGTTTGTCATTTCCTTCTCCCTGTACTGAGCCTTGAAGAAAGCCACAGAATCTAAATGATGGGAACAAAGGAGAGCAGCACATTTTAAGCATCAGCAGAGCCTGTTCCAGGCATGAAGAAGAGTGATAGGTGCCTATCTGAGCAATAACAAATAGGCTGATTAGTGTGGCTGGATCATAGAGAATGGAGTGGGGAGCAAAGTACAGAGAGTGTTTTAATGGGAGACAGGATTTTTAGGTTTAATAATGAAGTGATAGAACGTCACTGGAATTTGTTGATCAGTAGCATTTCATGGTTAGATGTGTGTTTTAAAAAATCACTTTGGCCAAATGAGTAGACGATGGGTTGAAGTCAAGTAAGGCTTGAGGCAGAGAAAGCAGGCGAAGGCTGTCACAGGCATCCAGACAAGAGGTGATCAAGGCCTCAGAAAAGAGAGGGAGGGCCCTCATGAGGAGATATGAGGGACTGCAAGCTCTTGGAGGTAGGCACAGTCTTCATTTTGTCTTTGTATTCTCAGTACCCAGCACATAGAAGATGATTAAACACTTATTAATTTAAATTGGATTAAACTCTAAGAGGCTATTATTTAAACACTGAGATCAGCACTCACACTCACTCAACTACAGATCTTTGAAGGAAATGCCTTGGTATAGTAATATAAATTGGTTGGACTTATTTTGTCTCCATCTTAATGGGTTTTAGACATGTGTATAATTAGATATTGAACACCTTAGGAAGTAAGAACATTTTCTTTCTCTTTTCTTTTTCTTTTTTTTTTTTTTTACTAAGTATTGGATCTAAGGCATAAGAGCAGTAGTTTGCCCATCACTGGGTTAGGCAATTGAGGTTAAGTGACTTGCCCAGGGTCACACAGTTAGGAGGTGTCTGAGGCCAGATTTGAACCCAGGACCTCCTATCTCTAGGCCTGGCTCTGAGCCAACTAGCTGTCCCTAGAACCTTTTCTTTATTGGTTATATATACCCCAGAGCTTAATACATAATATACATGTCTTGCTGGGTCTGTGATCTCATCCATTTGCAAATAGCAGCTGATCCACACCCTTTTTTTTTTTTTTTAAATTTAGACTATTTTTCCATGATTCCATGATTTATGATTCTCCCCTTCCCTCCCCCCTCCTGGAGCTGACAAACAGTTCCACTGGATTCTATGTGTATCATAGTTCAAAACCTATTTCTATGTTATTCATATTTGCAGTATGCAAAAAGAAGTATGCAGATTCCCACTTTGGGAATCACTGGTATAGATGATGTTGAACCTCATTCCTTCCAACTACTCTTTTCTGAGGACCCAAGGACTGGCCAGTCCACTTCTCTTTTCATTGCCAGCACCTGTCGTTTCCTTCCATCCACTCCGAATAAAACATAAAGTTGTTGGGATGGGGGAGGGAAACCCAATTCATTTTTGTCTTTTTATAACTAACCCCTTTTAATAGGTGTATCATAAGCATTTAGTAAATTGACAAACTAGAGTTTTTCTCTTTTTTCTGCTCTATTGCAGAATGCAGTCCCATATCTTTTCCTCTACTCATGTGTTCTGAAAATAAGTGAAAACTTTCCCTCACTTGTTTTTACATGTTAACCATGCTCCTGAAAAGGTCTTTTCAGATTTAATGTCTATAAATTTAATCACTTATTTCACTCTGGAATTAATGCAAAAGTCAAACTTGATTTGTTTTGTACTCTCAGATATTCATATGCAAAATTTTCTTACATTGAAGCAGGCTTATATGAAAGTCATAAGAGTTTTACTTTCATAGCAATTGTATTGGGAGAACTGACTTGTAGTTCAATAATATTGCCATTGTTCAAACAGTTAAAAGCATTCTTCTTCTAGAATTTTTCCTCCTTAATTTACTTATCACACAGGAAAATTTTATTATTATTATTATTATTATTATTCCTGTTGACTCCTTTTTTAGGAGCATAGGGCCGCAACCATCTCATGCCAACGGACTCTGTTCTGGGCAACTTCCCCCAGCTGGGCCCATGTCATTCCGACCGTTTTTGTTTCATTTTCGGCAGATCTTCGCCAGGTCTGTTTTGGTCTTCCAACTTTCCTCCTCCCTGAAGGGTTCCAGCTCAATGCTTGTCTGGCTACGTTGTCTTCCAGTTTTCGTAGCGTATGTCCTATCCATCTCCACTTACGTTTCTTTATGTCCTGACTGATGGGATACTGGATTGTTCTTTCCCAGAGACTAGCATTGGAGATCTTTTCAGGCCATCTGATGTTCAAGATGTGGCGTAGACATCTATTAACAAAGACCTGGAGTTTATTGGTGTTAGCGCTCGTCACTCTCCAGCTTTCTGATCCATATAGGAGGACGGCCTTTACGTTGGTATTGAAGATTCGGAGCTTAGTGACGAGGGACAGTGCTTTGGAGATCCAGACAGACCGCAGGGTGTTAAATGCCTGTCTGGCTTTGTTGATTCGGTTTCTGATGTCCTCATCTGCTCTGCCGTCCTTACTGACGATGCTACCCAAATAGGTGAAGTGGTCCGTCTCCTTGATGTTTTCTCCCTGTAGTTGGATTGGCAGGTCCTGTCTGCTGTTGACTGTGATCACCTCGGTCTTCTTCTTGTTGATCTTCAGACCTGTCTTCTCCACTTCTTCAGAGAGTCATGCAAGTTTGGCTTGCGCATCCTGCTGCTTGTGAGAAAGGAGACAGATGTCATCTGCGAAGTCAAGGTCCTCAAGCTGCTTGGTGTGAGTCCATTGAATGCCCGCATTGTTGTCCTTGGTAATTCTTCTCATGGTCCAATCTATGACCATCAAGAAGATAAGGGGCGAAAGCATGCAACCTTGCTTCACTCCAGTTTTCACTGTGAAGGGAGCCGTCAGTTTCCCATTATGGATGACCTGGCAGGTAAAGTCTTCGTATAACTGCTGGATGATGTTGATGAGCATCGGGGGAATCCCGTAATGCTGCATCAATCCCCAGATGATGTTCCTGTCCACGCTGTCAAAT
Source organism: Gracilinanus agilis (assembly GCF_016433145.1). Taxonomy (NCBI): domain Eukaryota; kingdom Metazoa; phylum Chordata; class Mammalia; order Didelphimorphia; family Didelphidae; genus Gracilinanus; species Gracilinanus agilis. The sequence continues at coordinate 310,072,100 of NC_058131.1, forward strand.
GCCTTCTCGAAATCCACGAAAGTCATGTAGAGGGGGGACTGCCACTCGATGGACTGTTTGATGATGATTCTTAGGGTGACGATGTGGTCGGTGCACGATCTGTGCTGACGAAACCCTGCTTGTTCTATTCTCAGCTTCTTGTCCAAGGCCTCCTTCAGTCTCTCTAAGATGACTCTGGTCAGGATTTTGCTGGGAGCGGATAGAAGCATGATTCCTTGCCAGTTGCTGCATTGGGATAGGTCACCTTTCTTGGGTAGCTTCACTAGGTAGCCTAGTTTCCAGTCTGTCGGGACTTGTTCCTGTTCACAGATCTTCTGCAGGAGGGGTTGTAGCATCTCCGCTGACATTTCTGGGTCTGCCTTGAGTGCCTCAGGGGGGATGCCATCTGGACCTGCAGCCTTACCATTTTTCATGGTCTTGATGGCTTTGATGATCTCAACTTTGGTAGGTGGGCCCGTGTTCACCTGAAGCAGTTCGGTGGCTGGTGGTATGTCCGGAACAGTTGGTGGAGGCGGTCAGTTCAGGATTTCTTCGAAATGCTCTGCCCATCGGGCTCTCTGCCCTGCATCGCTTGTTATTGTCTTGTCAGTCTTGTCCTTCACTGGCTTGCTAGGGTTGTAGTTCTTTCCTGATAGAGTTCTTGTTATTTCGTATAGCCTCTTCATGTTCCCCTGCCCAGCTGCTGTTTCTGCTTCTTCGGTCATATCGTGAATGAACCGTCTCTTGTCATATCTTGCGCTCTTCTTGACTTGACGGTTCTTTTCCCAGTACTGTGTTCGAAGTTCTTCTTTCTCCTGTTGATCTTGGCACTGGCTGATCTTCTGTTTCAAATCATTCAACAACCTTTCAGGCAGATTACAGCATAAGTTCAACGTGCAAGACCTAAAGACCAGAGAGGAAAAAGAAGCATTCAATTGCGAAATCAAGAACAAGTTCGCGACCTTGACAGGACTCATGAGAGAGACAGTCGAAGACCACCGGACCAAACTCCAGCAGACCTGGAAGACCACCTGCGCAGAAGTCCTGGGAAAGAGAGAGAGCGCAAGGAATGGTTAACACAAGAGACTTGGGCCAAGATACCACAGGAAAATTTAGTCTTTTTTTTTTAAAGTAAAAAATGGCATTACTAAGTTACCCACTAGCCTTTCTTTTAACCTTAGACTACTTTCTTTTTTAAAAATTTTATTGTCATGTGAAACACACTTCCATGTTGGTCTTTGTTGTAAGAGCAAAATCATGCACAACCAAAACCCAAAGTAAAACCATAAGTACACTGATGTATGGCTCCCAACAGTTTTTTCTCCAGAGGTAGAAATACCCTTAAGGATTGTCCCAGATCATTGCGTAGCTTAAGAGTAGCCAAGTTTTCACAGATAATCATTGTACAATATTGCTTAGATTACTTTCAGAAGTTAAAATCTAACCTCAAGAAGAATAAAGATTTTCTCCACCTTTAAGGATATGCCAGAAAACTTGCCTCAAACTCATGATAAGTTCTGGGGTGGTCAACCCCTTACTTGCATCTTTTCTAGCTAAAGCACAGTATAGTGAGAATGAATGTTCTGGATGATTGTAGGATCCTCTGTCATTAAAGAAAAATGTTAAATATTGTAATATTTGGTAAACAAAAGTCAAGAAACTGCTAAGATAGTAAAGTTTTAAAAATAAAAGGTTGGAAAATGATGTTGGGGCTTAAATTTGCACAATTTAAAAAATTGAGTTAAATTGAAGCCCACATTTTCTGCGCATTCCATCTATCAGGGTTCTACAGTATTTTTAAGACCTTATTTTCCCTCCCTCATCTGTGAACTGTTATTTTTTAATATTGTATGTGATGATTTTGTTTTCAATTTGCAGGTGTGATATTACAACGTAATGGTCTTTCATTACATTTTCCCTCTAAAAAAATCAATGAGAAGATAGAGAAAATATATAAAGAAAAGGATTGTATCTCCTTAAAAGAAATAAATAAAATTGTAAGTATTTAAAATTGAATGAACAGAAAAGCTCATAATCTTGCCTTTTAAAATTTATAATGACATAATTTTTTAACCTTCATAGGTACTCAAATTGAACCTGACCCCATTTTGTACATAGTGAATGTTAACAGTCGTTTGAATAAATATTTTGAGATCCAACTATCCTGTGAAAATCATAGACTCTTTGAGTTGGAACCTCAGTAGCAAATCTTTGCTCTTAATATAATAAGCTTTTCTAAAACTCCAAAAAGATCAGAAAAATAAGAAAAGGATTCATATTGTTGTGAGGAGGATTACTTAGTTATTATTTAGGAGGCCTAGCAGGAAGGGCTTGAGAATTCCAAATGGAATGGGGAAGCAGGAAGCGTGCCTCTCTGAGACGGACTCCATGGTGGTTGGGACAAGTTGTAACTGATCCTGGGAGACCTCAGAGGAAGTGGAGTTTGCACCCAGATTTCCAGGGATCCTGAAGGAAGACTGTCATCTACTTGTGGGAGATTTTGGTAGAGACTATTAATCCCAACTTCAGTTGCAGGTTAACTTGGGCTGGGTTAGCTCCCAGAATCTACCCACCTGAAAGAGTACAGCTAGTGGTCCTGGAGGAGCTGCAACATCGCTGGAGTGTGTCAGGACTCTGCTGTGAGGACACCCACTTCAGTCCTGCTATTCTCTGAGCCCTGTCTGCCTTAGGTCTCAGTTGAATGTAGATAAGTCCCTCCCTGACCCTGTGGTTTGCCCATAGTCTGGAAGTGTTGAAACCCCTATTCCCATCCTTTACCATAGTTCCCTTAATTAAAGTTGTTACAAACTCTTGTCATTTGCTTGCTAGTTTCCACAGGCCCTTGTCTAGATGCTACAGGGTGATAGTTAGGCCTAACTGTCACTTCTGTCACCAGACATTATCCCTGGCAGTTAAACCCAGTCTCCGTAACTTGTTTGGTCCCCCCTACTGTCCATTCCTGTCTCCCACACACCCTTCTGGACCCACATATAGTATTTATGTTATCTCCCCTGGTTTTCCCCATAAGAATATGTATGAGCATATTTATGCCTCTTTTTATCGAGGCAAAGCCCTGGAAATGTATCAGATAGTGCCCATGAATAGTTGAACACATTGCATAGGAATATAATGGCATATTATAAATATTGGTTTAAGACATGACAAAAGGAACATTTTCTGAGAAATCTGGGAAAATACTTGTGTGAACTAATGTGGAATGAAATAAGAGGCATTGGGAGAGCAATTTGTTCAATGATGACAACATTGTAAAAATAAACTACTTTGAAGACTTAAGAACTCTGATCAGTACAATATCTATCCCTGATTCCAAAAGACCATGTGTACTACCCACCACTTGACATGAAGTATTGGACTAAAAGTGCAGAATAAGACATACCCTAATATTGCCAACAAATAGTTATCCAGCCTCTAATTGAAAACCTCTCATGACTAAGCCAGTACTTTCTGAGGGAGCCTACTTCATCTTGGAAAATTCTAGTTGTTTTGAAATTTTGTTTTTTATCCAAAATTAGAGACTCAGGGTTCTTCAACTTACAACCACAGCCCTACATTTTGAGGTCTAGCAGAATAAGTTAAATCCTTTTTCTATTATGACAGCCCTTCAAATACTTGAAGGCAGCTATTATCATGTGACTCTTCTGTTTTCTAAGCTAAATGCTTCTGGTTCCCTCAACTGATTCTTCTGTGACAAGAATTCTTTTTTTTTTTTTAACCCTTAAATTCTGTGTATTGACGCATAGGTGGAAGAGTGGTAAGGGTGGGCAATGGGGGTCAAGTGACTTGCCCACGGTCACACAACTGGGAAGTGTCTGAGGCCATATTTGAACCTAGGACCTCCCGTCTCTAGGCCTGGCTTTCAATCCACTGAGCTACCCAGCTGCCCCTGACAAGAATTCTTAACTTGAGTTCTCTAAATATGTTTTTTAAGAAATATTTTCATAACTGTTTTTGAATGTAATTGGTTTTCTTTGTAATCTTATGTTTCTTATTTTTTGCATTTAAAAGCATTATTTTGACATTGAGCTATATGTTTGTCCAGACTGCAAAAGGTGACACCCTTCTTTTGTGGCAGGATTTTCAGGCACCTTACCATCATAGTTGCTTTCTTGGACAGTATTTATTGATTTTATGACTACCTTGGATTTATTTTTAGGTTTTATATAACACGATTGATTGATCTTTGAGCTTGTTGACATTTTTTCTTTAAAAAATTATTCTCTAGTCTTGTCTTCCTCTGTTAAACTTTTGTAGTTGATTTTTTTATCCCAGTTTTAAATCTTGGAATTTATTCCTATTAAGGTCCATCTTACCAGATTTCCTTTGTTTTCCCTTGTGAAGATGTTTTTCAATCCTGACTCTGTCATCTATTGTCTTAGCTATTTGTCTCAGGTTTGTGCCATCTGCAAATTTGATAAGCAGGTCATTAGTGTAGTAATCCACTTCTTTAACAAAACTGTTAGAAGATCAAAAGGCCAAGCACACATCTCTGGGACATTTTATTAGAAACTTCCCTCGGGTTTGGGCAAGCTCTGTAACCTTGAATCTTAGTTTTCCAGTTTGTAAAGTGAGAGGGTTGGACTAGATGACAGCTAAGTACTAATGTAATTCTGAATCCACTTAACTATAATAGCTTCCTATTAGGTGTGTAGCACAATAAATATAGCACTAGGCTTGAAGTCAAGAAAACTTAAGTCAAGAAGTTCCAAAATTTTAGATCTGACTAGGTATGTGGACCTGGGCGTGTCACCTTAAAATGGGGATAATAATGGCACATACTTTTTAGGATTGTCTTGGGGTCAAATGAGATAATATTTGTAAAATGTCTAGCATGCAGTGCTTGGTACATAGTAATCACTTGATAAACTTTTCCTTTCCCTTCCTTTCTCCCCTCATCTCTGCATTTTATTTTCAAGACTCACACAAAAAAACTACCCGTTGCTCTCATAAAATAAAATCTAGGCTGCTATGTCTAAAGCATTCCCCTGATTTATGTCTCTCATGACCTTTTTTGGGAGAGAATGAAGTTTTCATGCATGACTAGTTCTGAATAATACCATGTTGCATGTTAGTGTTTACAGTTTCCTCTACATGCCCACAAAGCATCTTTTTAATAACATACCAGAATTTTACTGTGAACCAATCTCTGCATCTCTAAATTGGAACACTAAACTCAAAGTTGTTTTTTTTAAATCAGAACTTTTCTCATCTCCAATAAATTTTTTCCACAGAAGACTGACAACAAGTTTATGATCACATCTAGTTTATTTTAATAAAAGTTTTAATAATCTTTTAAAATACATTGTGATTTCCTTATGAATAATAAAAACACTCCTTTGGCCCAGCAGAACTCTTCCCTTGGAGGAAAGAATTATAGAGAGTGTCTTAAAAGTCTTATTGCAGTCTTCAGTTTTAATAGCAAAACAAAGTAACACTTTATAGTAGCAAAAAATTAGAAACTTAAATGAGTGCCTATCAATCATGGAATACCTGAACTATGGTATAGGAACATAAAGACATATTAGTGCTATATTACAGCTTTGCTTAAAACTACAGTTAAGATACTCTGTATTTAGAGAAAAGAAACTAATCGGCCCTGCTTGATAGCATGACTTTTCTATACCTATAGTTCACTACCTATATATTGAAAAAATAAGCAGTGTTTCACTATTCCTCTGGAGTGAAGTTTGTGTTCTTCTGTTTGTTTCCCTTGATGTGATTGTGGCCATTGTATGAATTGCTTGGTGCTATTTATTTAATTCTACATTTGTATATACAGGTTGTTCTAAATTTCTCTGAAGTCATCATTTCTTGAAGTGAAATAATATTCCCTGTTCATATACCATAGTTCAGCCACCCCACAATTGATGGACACCCATTGGTTTCTAGTTTTTTGCGATTACAAAAAGTGTTATTGGGCTTTTAAATGTTATTATGTGCCAACTCTTAATGCCATGGCACACAGCTCTACATGTAATGTTAAAATGCTCCAGTGAACCCACATTCTGGAAGTAAGATTCCCAGCAATGCCTGAATTGTAGTAATAATAACCCCTAAATTAACCTTTTAGTAATTAAAAATTTTTGTTTTGCAATTTGGTATAGTTGGAATTTGCATTCTTACCACTCTAGCCCATCCTATATACTACTGCCAGAGTAAATTTCCTCAAGCACAGCTGTAACCTTGGGATTCAACCAACTTCAGCAGTTTTCTAGTACCCCTAGGATCAAATATAAAATACTGTGTTAAAATTTATAAGACCATCACAATCTGGCCCCAAATCCCTTTCCAACCTCATTGGACATTATTCCTCTCTCATTTACTCCATAGTCCAATCAAATTTTCTATTCCTCAGACAGGACATTCCATTTCCTATTGCAGTGCCTTTTCATTGACCAGACTGCATGTTGGAATCTCCTCCTTTTACAAACTCTGCAGTCTCTCTTTTTAGGCTCCATCTTTGAAAAGTCTCTGCTAATCCCCCCAACTGCTAGTGCCCTTCTTCCAAATTACCTTGTCTTGAGCTAATTGTATAATTTTGTATTTATTCACTTTCAATTTAAATGTGTATATTTTTACATGTACTCATCTTCTCTATTAGAATGTAAGCTCATTGCGAATAGAAACTCTTTTCTTTGAACTTATATCTCTAGCATCTACCACAGTGCTTGGCATGTAGTAGGCTCTTGAAGAATAGTGGCTGATTGATTGAATCTAAGGTGGAATGATTATTCCTTCCCAAGATTTCACACACTTGTACTTGAGCAACCAGCCCTTTCTAATTTGAGAAGTTCTAATTGTTTTCTTCATTGCTGCTTCTAACATTTGTACAATGAAATCATCTTTAAATCATGTCTAGAATCCATCGGCCAATTGTGCTTTTAGAAAAGAGTGCTTCAGTAGACATTAGGTTCACCACTGTGTCATGTGTCTATACCAAATTTGTGAACTCTTTTGTTTGTGTGAAAATGGAATTAGCTCACCCCTATTCATTCTTTAGACTTTAGCCACCAGGAATATGTTACCCCACCCAACTGAGAATTAAGTGGTGAGGGGGAAGGTCTATGACCCACATGTGTTAGTAAGTGACAAATCAAAAGCAAGTGACTGCCCTGTGGGCAGTCCAAAACAAGGTTGAGGCTGCCCTTTGTCCACATGGAACTGGAGAATGGATGCAGGAAGTGACACAAAGAACTATCTTTTAAATATGATGGTAACTTCCTATGAAGGGAAGTTTTTGCCCTTTGAACTTGGCCTTGGAGGAGCTTGGGTTGAGACCTCAGACTGCTTCCTTTTGAATTGTCATGTGGGTAAGTTAAGGCTGACTCCCTTTCCTTGGTGTTTCTGGAGGCACTAGCCTCTCCAAAGAGGCCTTTTGTCTTAGAGGAGGCCTTGTGGCTAGAAGCCTTGTTTAATTAACCTCTGTGCCCCACCTTTGCTGGGGCCTCTGAACCCTGCCTGGTTTGGGCCTTCAGACCAGGCCGGAGTATGTATTTCATTTTTCCTACATTCACTCTTCCTATTTGTAAATAAACTACCATAAAAGTCATCCTGACTTGGGTCTTTAATTAGAATTGTGGAAATTGATTCCTGGTGATCAGAACTCTTAAATATCCAGTCCAACCATAATTTCTACCTCTTACACTTGTTTGATGCCCTTTTCTCAAATTAAATCTATCTTGACTTCTTAGTAGCATCTGACAATATTGATCCCCTTCTCAGTGGGTTTTCATGTCATTTCTCTCTTGGTTTTACCTCTGTCCTGTCTTACCTTTCTCAATCACCCTTTTTGGCTCATCATTCTCATCATATCTTCAGCGATTGACTTTGTCCTGAATGCCCTTCTTGTTCTACTCTCCTTTGGTAACCTCATCAGCTCCCATTAGTTTAACTGTCATGTTGATGACTTCCCAGGCTTTAATTCCAACATTGATCTCTCCCACAAGCTGCCCATACTACTACTTGTCCGTTGGGTATTTTCAACTAAACATATCATAGATAACTTAAAGTAAATATATTGAAAATAGAATTCATTATTTTTCTTCCAAATCTATTCCTAGTTCTGTTGAGGACACTTTCCCAGTCATCCAGGCTTGGGAGTCATCCTCAACTTTATATTCTATCACCCTATGTATCTAGGCAGTTGCCAAGTTCTGTCATTTCCATGTATCATTCATGTATCCCCTAATCTCCATTTTTAGAGTTATTGCCCTTGTTAAGGTCATGGGAGAGCCTCGGGAAGCCTTTAGAAGATCTCAAATTCAGCCTAAGTATTTTATCTATAATACGGTTCACAAATTGACATCTTTCTTCTTCCTGAAGACCTCTGGTGAAGGGAGTCCAACACTACTTTTTTTTTAAGACCTTTTTGAACCCAGCATCTCCCATTTCTAAGTGTGGCTCTTATCCACTAAGCCACCTTGCTGCCCCTGAGTCTTAATACTTAAGAGAGCACACTTGTATACTCTAATTGTTAAGAAGTTTTTCCTTGTATTGAACAAAAGTTGTTATTTGCAACTTCTAATAATTATTCTTGGGTTCTTTCTTCTAAAGACCAAGCTGCCCTCATTTGTTCTTAATCTACTATTCTCAAAGTTAAACCTCTTAATTTACTTTAACTCATCCTTGTATAATATGATAATACATTGCTCTTAACATCCTGATCATATCTGGATCCCTGTCACTTGGCACAGTGCATGGCCCATAGTGCTTAATAAATGCCTTATTGTTTATCATAAATAACCTCTGTTTAGAATGTGAAATTGTTTTGAGTGATTTTTAAAGAAAAGAAGGTAGTTTCACAGTGTGAAATATTCAGATATTTCTTAATAGTATATACACTTGGAAAAATAAAAATGTTTTTGTTTTTATGCAGACTGTTGCGACTTCAGCATATTGTCCTAGAAAAGGAGGCATAACTATTTATGCTGAGCCAGATGTACAAACAGAAAGGTATGATTGACAATTCAGGAAAGTTTCTTTATAGAACTAATTTTAGCTATCTTGATTTTATTAGTGGGTAGGTGATGCAATGGATAGAGCACTGGGCTTGGAATCAGGAAGACTCATCTTCATGAGTTCAAATCTCACCTCAGACACTAGCTGTGTGACTCTGGGCAAAGCCACTTAACCATGTTTGCCTCAGTTCTTCTTCTGTAAAATGAGCTGGAGAAGGAAATGGCAACCACTCCAAGTAACTTTGCCAAGAAATGGGGATGCAAAGAGTTGGACACAACAGAAAGAACTGAACAACCAAAAAATTTCATAAGAGGTACTAGACTATACAAGAAACTTTCTGCTTCCAAAAAGTGTAAAGGATATATTCTAGTAACTATAGACCAATAAATAAGCTTAGTGTTGATGCTCAGTAAAATTCTCAAACAGATTAGTAAATAGGTATTTTTTGAGCATTTAGAAACCAGAGAATTTACTATCATTTCATTCAAATTTCTCACTTTCTTATGAGCTTAATAAGTTGGAACATTCATGGAATACCATAGATAAAATAATAGCTGATATGTATATAATGCTTAGTACATATAAAGCATTAGTTTATATTGATTGCTGTGAAACAAACGACAGTCTCTTGAGTAATCTAGATAAGTGCTATTAAGCAGTTTAGCAATTAATTGAATAACTAAGAGTATTAATTAATGGATCTATATGTACATAGACCCTTCAGTCTTTATTTAAGGGATGCTAGATGGCTCTAGGCTTGACCCTGTCCTTAACATTATTTTTATAAGTGCCTTCAACAAACACATAATCGGGGTCCTTGATAAATTTACAGATAACACTCAAAGCAGGAAAGGATAATATGATAAAAAATAGAGTCAAGATTTTAAAATTTGAAAGTCTGGAACTATGTGCTAAAACCAGGAAAATGAAATATAAATACAAAGGATACATAAATTCTTAAACTAGAACTTAATGATGTAACTCAGCAAAGGTTTGTACTGATAGGTATTGAGGGGCGATATAAAAGTGAACAACACGGTTCCTACCTCCACCATCCTCTTCTGAGAGTGGGTTGGAGGGAGTGAAGAAGAGACACAAATAACTGTAAAACAAGTTAAACATTATAAAAGAGATGTAGACATAGTGCCCATGGGAACAAAGTAGAGGATGTCACATAGAAAAAAATGCTTATTCATTATTGATCTATCTGTTTTGACAAAGATAATGTAATAGAAGTCAGATTTTCAGTTGATCTCAGACTTATTATGAGCCAATATTTCTTGACATATGCTTTTAAAAATTGGCATAATATTAAACTATTAATAGAAGTAAAATATCCATATCTGGAGCAACAGGTGGATGCAGCCCCAAGCCTAGAGACAAGAGGAACTGAGTTCAAATCTGGCCTTAGACATTTCCTAGTTATGTGACCCTTGACAAGTCATTTAACCCCAGTTACCTATCCCTTGCAGCTGTTCTGCCTTAGAACCAATGCTTAGTATTGCTAATAATTTAGTGCTGCCCGTAGTACCTCTAAGGTTCAGTGTCTTACTATGTTAGAGCTATTAACAAATGATAGTGAGTTCAAATGGTGATAGAATGATAAGGGATTGAACTAGAAGTGGAAGGGATTGTTTACGAAAGACACATGCACAAATCACTATAGCACATCATTTATGAGAGAAGCACATTAAAACTAGAAGAGATCCCACAGGGTCAGATGTAGCCAGCAAAGCCTATGTAACAGAAGTGTCATTTGAATAAGGCCTGGAAAGATGGAGGAACATTTTTTTTTTGTAGAAATTTTGGATGGCATGAGTGTAAGAAAGCACTTTAAAGGAGCAGTCACTGTCTGATTTAGCTGGATTATCAGTTTTATCAGATAAGTGAAGTGGTGATTTACTTTTTTTAAAGCTATTTTCAGTGTTTTTGACATGTATATTTATAAAATGTTCTCATATGAACTTTCTTTTTAAATTTCTAGTTCATGTCAGAAGTTAAATGAAAAACAATTCAAATTGACATTAAAGAAGAAATATGATGAAAAAAATGGCTGTGTAAAGTAAGGAATTTTCTCTAGTGATTAGACAGTTTTAAAGTTTAGATTAGACAGATTTAAAGCTTAATAATGGCATAAAAACTTGAATTTTGCACAAGGTTTAACACTGAGAATCAACTCTATATTTCTATTGGGAGAAATAGTACGTACTATATACAGAACATATAATAATTTTGGTTTCTGTTTTTTCCCCATAGTTAAGCCATTTTTCTCCTACTGTTTTAATTCTGTTTCTTATTGCTAAAGTTCTTTGAGTAAAATAGTTATGAGTTGTTTCTTAGTATAATGGATGAGTGTGTTAAAATGTGTAGTTGCAAAACTGTTAAGTGTAGCTCATTTATTGGTTCTTTTGGATTTTTTTCAGCAGCAGTATAACATGGTTATCTTTGCTATTGATTTCTGTGGTTTTTGAGTTTTCACTTTTTTCCCCAGGTTGTCTGGAGTGAAAGAGAATTGATCACTGAGATAAATTCTACTGCTTACATATTCTAAAGGCTCTCTTATGGTGAAGTTAATTCCTCATAATTTGGAGCTATAGATAATTCTACATCCCTTCAAAATATTTATTTGAAAATGACTTAAATACAATTTACGTTTTGAAAATAACTAAGCTTTTTTTCTTATGAAAAAGAAAGTTTTACATTTTTATCAATTAGCCAGATATTAAAAAAAAACAATTTATTGCAGGTTAATTGTAATTTAATGATGCATTTTTTTTGAGTGAGGATCCAGGTTGGGGGGAGGGATGAATATACCTTTGTCGACGAATATACCTTTGTCATGATGTGTCTGTGCTCCTTAAGTTTCTCTTTGCTTCTTTCCGTAGGTGACATAGGTTCAAGGTCCCCACAAAAATGAGTTGTTTGGTTGACAGTTTAGTAACTGACCTTCCTGTTCCTCATTTTTCACATTAATAAAAGAAAGGAATAGATTACATAATCTCTAAGGACCCTTCTACTTCCAAAGATTCTATGATTTGTAGCTTTATGATACACAGATCCTTTTTGAATGCCATTTAGTTGGTGTTAAAATAATTGAATTAAAAACACAAGAATAATCTTAAATTGTCATTTTAATTTAATATTTTATAGGTTGCTGCAGTTTTTAAATCCTGATCCTTTGAAAACTGATGGTATCCATGACATACAGCAGGTACTCCAAGGACACAAAATTTAGTGAAAATATTTTTTTGCTTATGTTTATATTACCATCACCTCTTTGCTTTTAGATTTGAGAATATGGGAGAAAGCATTATGTTTTTAAAAAAGAAGGGTGGATATGAGCATTCAACATGAAAGCTCCGCTACTCCTTTCTCCTTTAAGGAGCAGTAATATTAATTTAATTTGATTAAAGTGATTTCTCCTCTATGTGGTGGTGAATTCTGTCTTTTTTGTGCATCTTCATTTGTGATCATCTTTAAACACAGCTAATTATCAATTTTGTTCTCCTTCATCAGTTGCAGAAATCAAAATCTGGCATCCTACAGCCTTCTGTTGTTCTGAGAAACAAAATTGAACCCTGTTCGTTTGAAACTGCACCACTTTCAATAGATTTGAAAAAGGTAAAAAATATTTTTAAAACACACGGCAGTGTTATATTGTGATGGTATTTAGTTCTTTAGATGACATTATATGACTTTCACATGATTAATTTTTAATTCCATCAATGCTTCAGAGTTGCTAAGAGGGAAGTGCTTTTTAAACCTTAAATTATATATGTATGAGCAAGAGTTGCTATTTTTTTTTGAGTGTACATAATGAATTCGTTAGAAGCCAGATCAAAAGCTACCATTCTCAGCTCTTGGGATCTTTTACTGTTTGTTTGAGTAGACTAGAACTAAGTGTGTTGACTATCCTGGGAAGACTTTGAGACTGGAATTGACACAGATTTTTCTCCTTGACCTCAAGAAAGTTTCCTAGTTTGATTGAACTTTCTCTGCTTTTCTTTCTTGCCCCATAAAGACAGGAAAGCAAGAAAAAAGCTATTTGAAGCAGAGGGGTAGATAGTATGGGACTGATATGCTCCAAAGCAAATTAAGATTAAGAACTTAAGTTATTTCATTATTCAGATAAAAGTGTCTAACTAGCTAAAAGCTCACCTGCATGGTGAACCTCTTTTAACACAGAGGCAAGAGGAAGAAATATAACCCAGAAATGGTTTGAGTATGGAAAACCTTATGAAAGACAAAGAGATATGCTAGGAAAAGTATAGTTGAATGACTTCCATCTTCAGCATTAGTTGTGTGACCATGGACAAATCACTTGACCTCTTTGAGTCTCCTCATTTATTTAATGAGGAAAATATTTGCACTATAAAATAAGGATATGTGATACTGTCTACTTCACTAGAGTAGTTGTGAGTGAAAAAATTTGATAAATACCATATTAATAAGAGTTATTTTTAGTATTACTCTTTTGTAAAAATTATTTATTACATTTAAGTCTCCAGGTATGCTTTTTTTAACGAAAGAGCAAGAAATATATTTTATTTTCCTCCAATTATATGCAAAAAAATTTTTAACATTTGTTGTTTTTTTTTAAATTTTTAAAATTTTTTAATGCATATTTCATTTTGTATCACTTTGTATAAGTATTTTCCAGGTTTTTCTGAACTCTGCTCATCATTTCTTATAGCACAATACAAAAATATAAATTACCTAGATTAACAAAAAAAGGAAATAGAATACTTAAATAATCTCATCTCAGAAAAAGAAATTGCTATGCCAAAGGGCTACAAAAGAATGTATACCTTTTGAACCAGTAATACCACTTCTAGGTCTGTATCCCACAGAGATTTTAAAAAATGGGAAAGGGCCTGTTTATACAAAAATATTTATAACTCCTCTTCTTGTGATGGCAGAGAATTGAAAGCTAAAGGGATGTCCTCATTTGAGGAATGGCTGAATAATTCGTGGTATATGATGCTGATGGTGTACTATTGTACTATAAGGAATGATGAACAGGATGATTTCAAAAAGAACTGGAAAGATCTACATGAACTGATGCAGAGTGAAATAAGCAGAACCAGGAAAAAAACTGTACAGAGTAACAGCAATATTGAAGAATGATCAAATGTGATAGATTTTGCTACTAACAGCAATATAATGATCCAAGACAATTCTGAGAGACTTCTGAAAAAGAATACTGTCTACCTCCAGAGAAAAAACTATTGGAGTGTAAATGCAGTTGAAAATATATTATTTATTACTTGTTTATTTGAGTACATGTTTTGGGGTTTTGGTTTTATAAGATTATTCACGTATAAAAATGGATAATATAGAAATAATGTTTTGCATTAACAACATGTATAACCAGATTGAATTGCTTGCCAGCTCCAGGGTGGGGAGGGAGGAGGAGAGGGTAGGGAGGTAATATGGATTGTATAACTTGAGAAAACTTATGTGGAAATTTATTAAAATAAAACAATTTTTAAGAGAAAAAAATTGAACAAGCCATCAAAGAACTCCCAAGAAAAAATCACTAGGTCCAGATGAACTCAAAAATGAATTCTATCAAACATTTAAAGAACAGTTAATCCCAATACTATACAAACTATTTGGCAAAATAGGCAAAGGAAGAGTCCTATGAAATTCCTTTTATGACACAGATGGTACTGATACCTAAGCCCAGAAGAACAACAACAGAGAAAGAAAATTACAGACCAATTTCCTTAATGAATATCAATGCAAAAAGCTTAAATAAAATACTAGCAAAGAGACCAGAACAATATATCACAAGGATCATCCACTATGGCCATGTGGGACTTATGCCAGGAATGCAAAGCTGGTTTAATATTAGGAAAACTATCAGCATAACTGACCTTATCAGTAACCAAACTAACATGATTATCTCAGTAGATGCAGAAAAAGCCTTCTACAAAATACAACACCCATTCCAATTAAAAACACTAGAAAACATAGGAATAAATGAACCATTCCTTAATATGATGAGAAATATCTAAAACCATCAGCAAATATCATCTGCAGTGGGTATAAGTTAGAAACCTTCCCAGTAAGATCATATATGAAGCGCAGGGTTCCCTATTATCAGCACTGTTTTTTAAAACTGTACTAGAAATGTTAGCTTTAGCGATAAGAAAAGGAAATTGAAGGAATTAAAATAGGCAATGAGGAAACTAAACTATTGCTCTTTTTGGATGATATATGATGGTATACTTAAAGAATCCTAGAGAATCAACTAAAGTAGTTGAAATAATAATTTTAGCAAAGATGCAGAATACAAAATAAACCTACATAAATCATCAGCATTTCTACATATTGCCAACAGCAAGAGATAGAAGGAGAAATTCCATTTAAAATAACACTAGAAGGGGCAACTGGGTAGCTCAGTGGATTGAGAGTCAGGTCTAGAGACAGGAGGTCCTAGGTTCAAATCCGGTCTCAGACACTTCCCAGCTCTGTGACCCTGGGCAAGTCACTTGACCCCCATTGCGCACCCTTACCACTCTTCCACCTATGAGCCAATACACAGAAGTTAAGGGTTAAAAAAAATAACACTAGAACGGGAGTAGCTGGTTGGCTTAGTGGATTGAGGGCCAGGCGAGAGACAGGAGGTCCTAGATTCAAATTTGGCCTCAGATACTTCCTAACCATGTGACCTTGGGCAAGTCACTTAACCCCCATTGCCTAGCTATTACTGCTCTTCTGCCTTGGAACCAATACACAGTATTGATTCCAAGATGGAAGGTAAGGCTTTAAAAAAAAAGATTTAACACTAGACCAGTGATTCCCAAAGTGGAGAGTGATCCAGGGGAGCAGTGATGGCCACAGGTGCACTTATCTTTCCTATTAATTGCTATTAAAGTTTAAAAAAATTAATTTCCAGGGGGCTAAGTAATATTTTTTCTGGAAAGGGGACGGTAGGCCAAAAAAGTTTGGGAACCACTGCACTAGACAATATAAAATACTTTGCCAAGACAAATTTAGGAATTATATGAACACAATTGCAAAACACTTTTCACACAAATAAAGTCAGATGTAAACAATTGGAAAAGCATTAATTGCTCATATGTAGGCCAAGCTAATATAATAAAAATGATGATTTTTGCCTAAATTAACTTAATCAGTGCCATACCAATCAAACTACCAAAAAAACTGTTATAGACCTAGAAAAAAAATAACAAAATTCATTTGGAAGAACAAGAGATAAAGAAGGTCAAGGGAATTTTTTAAAGTGAAGAATGGTGGCCTCGCAGTACCAGATCTCATACTTGTATTATGAAGCAATAATTATCAAAACAATCTAGGGGGCAGCTGGGTAGCTCAGTGGAGTGAGAGCCAGGCCTAGAGACAGGAGGTCCTAGGTTCAAAGCTGGCCTCAGCCACTTCCCAGCTGTGTGACCCTGGGCAAGTCACTTGACCCCCATTGCCCACCCTTACCAATCTTCCACCTATGAGACAATACATCGAAGTACAAGGGTTTAAAAAAAACCAACAATCTAGTATTGGCTATTTCATTACAATCATATGCCACAACTTACTCAGCAATTCCTCAATTGATGGAAACCCCCCCCCTCACTTTCCCATTCTTTGCCACCACAAAAGAAACTGCTATAAATTTTTTTGTACATATAAGTCCTTTTCCTTTTTTTTTTTTTTAATCTTTTTGGGATATAGACCTAGTAATGGTATTGCTGGGTCGTCGAAGGTTTTGTATTGTTTTATAGCTCTTTGGGCATTGATCCAAATTGCTCCCCAGAATGGTTGAATCAGTTCACAACTGCTCCCAGCAGTGCATTAGTGTCCTTAATATTGCTCTTAAATAATAAAAGATTCAGAATGAGTCTGCATCTTCAACTTTGAAGAAATATTATAGTTAGAATATATAGTGATCGTTGAACATTAAGGTGAACAAGTTACTTCTAATATCCTCAGAGAACAAAACTTCATTTAACAAAGTCCTGGCCTTACCTACCAATGGATAATCATTGGAAAAAGAGGAAAAGATGGCAATGAATCTCACCTCTGTCACTGTGTGTGCCCATGGGTAAATTGATTAACTTTGAACACTCATTTCCCTGTATAAAATGGGGTTAATATCTATCAACCGCTAGCCTTATCATAAGAAAAATACTTTATAATTTTAAAGTGCTATAGAAATAGGGATTATTTATTATTATTTCTAGGCTGGAATAGTCTGTCATCTGAGGGTGCTGTCATGTTTCAATCATATATTCATTCATCACTAGACTGCTCACTGTCTCTAGGGTGATATGAACATCCTCCACATTGGTGGCTAACAGTTGATCACAAACTTAAGTTCTTTCCATATCATAGGTCAGTGATGGGCAAATCACTGCCTTAAACATTTTAAGCATTTGCTTAGTTGGGCAAATTATGGCCTGGATCTGGTCCGTGGGGAATAGTTTGCCCATCACTGTCCTAGGTTGTTATTAGTCTGGGTCAGATAGCTTGACCTCTTTGAAGATCACCAAGATACCTTTTTTATTCTCACTTCTTAATTTCATTATATTTCAATTCATTTCATTATAATCCCATTTTCATTTTGAAAAGGTCTGTGTTTTTTTTTATGGTAAAAGACAAAGTACAGGTTACTATTCTTACAATGTAAGATCCCTCCTCTGCTAAGACTGTTGGTGTCATTGAAGTATTTGGGAGTTTCATAGTCAAAACATAATCAGAGGCATAGTATGTATAATAGTTTTTCCATTCTGTCTAAGCCTGTCTTTTTGGCTTTGGCAAATTTCAGGTATCCTAATAATAAAAGAGCTTGGGTTGTGCAATCCAGTAAAATCAGTTTTGTTTCTAATTCAGAATTTCTCTTGGTTACAATATGTTTATTTTTATGATCTGAGATAAAGTTAGAAGGATTGGCTCATCTTTCAGAATATAGTCACTTAGTTTAGGTTGTCATACCTTCTTCCAGAATTCTATAGTGATTGTTGGTGATATTTCTGGCATGAATAGCTACTTTTATAACAACGAATTTGTTTCTGAGTTAGAAAATTATATATGTTCATATAAAAGGTGTTGTGTTTTTTTCTCATTTGCATGTCGCTTGATTTTTTTCTAGAATTGTGACTTCCTAGGATAGTTTATGAGATTTGTGGTGTAGAACATGACTTTCAAACATTCTAAGGAATTCTAATTTTGAGGGTTCAAATAAACTGTTCTTGCTCTTATTTCTAAGATACATTATATTAAAACTGAAGTAGAATTTTTTAAGCTGTGATGGCAGTCCAATTTCATTATGAAGGATAACGTGAAGAATGATAAAGATTAGATATTATACTCCAAAATACAATTCTCAAAGTAGCTCTTAATTCATATTGATAAATTGAAATTTATTTTTTACAAGTATATAATTTGAAAATATGTAATTGGGTAATTAACAAATTAAACATAAAATATATAAAAGCAAAATATATAAATTTGTAAATATGTGATTCATATAGGTAAAGTAGTAGTGTGTTTAAAAATGATTGTTTTCAGACAAAAATAGAGCTTTTGAAATGGGCAGAATGTTTTTCATAAGTTGCTTTTTTTAAAAAAGGAATTTAAGAGAACCCTCAAGATCATTTAATCCAATTACTCTGTTTTACCAGTGAGAAAATCCAGACTCATAAGGTTGAATAATTTGTTAATGATCGCACAAGTAGGAACAGAGTCGGGACAAAAAATAAACTTCACTGCCATCCTTAAAATGTTTCTTTTATGCTTAAGCATTCTGGAGCATGTATTAAGATGACCAAATTAACCATTTTATATAAGATTCCCCCCCCAAAAAAAAAGAATACCGTTTTTGGCCAAATTTTCCCTTTCAGTCTCTCTTTGTGTGTGTGTATGTGTTTTGTTTTTAAACCCTTTTCTTCTGTCTTAGAATCAATACTCTGTATTGGTTCTAAGGCAAACGAGTGTCATGGGCTAAGCAATGAAGGTTTAAGTGACTTGCTCAGAGTCACGTAGTTAAGAAATGTCTGAAGCCAGATAAGAACTGTTCTTCCCATCCCTGGGACTGGCTCTCAATCCACTGAACCACCTAGCTGCCCCCTCAGTCTGTCTGTTAAATTTGAAAAATTTGTACATCCTAATGAAGTCTCTGGTTCTAAATTCATATCTTTAGCTTAATTTTATGATATTAGAATATTTAAAGAGGGAGTATAAAGTATTTTATCAGTACTATGCTACACTATATCTTTTTGTTTTCATTAATTGGCTTTTATTCTTCTTTTCTAGATACTTCGAAAAAATAAGTTTCTGGGACCTAATCACACTGAGTCTTATTGCTGGCCTCCAATAGCTCGTGGATGTGATGTGGTGGTTGTATCTCATCATGGAAATGATCCTCTCTTATATATTCCACCAATGCTTACATTTTTGCATACCGGGGGCTGCTATAAGTCATTACCAAGTAGAAATGGAGTGAGTTGGAAACTTTGTTTTACAATTAAAAAATTAAATGTTTATTTTAAAATTCAGGTTCAGAGTTGTTAAAGTCCAAAGTTAAGACTAAAAAAACCTTGCTCCAAACCCATCCAGAACTATATCTTTCACTTGTGACATAATTCCAGCTTTTTATTTTCTTCACTGCTAGTTGTCGTCTTCACTGGGCATCTGTTTTGCCTGCAGAATTTTTGGCTCTTGGTTGCTTGAGGTGTCATGGAATTGAAAGCCACTGGGAAAAATAAAGAGTATGCAATATGAAAAAGTCTGTGGGCAGAGGTGATAAAGAGATTGGGTGGAAGAATTGAAGTTTTGGAGGTCATCCCAGAAGGTTAATTGGGATGCTTCCTAAAAATGTCACTGAGGTACTGATTCATTTTCTCATCCTGGAATGGAGGGTGCCACCTTTGGTTCCAAAGGCTATGCCATTAGAGCCCAAACTTTGGGTGCTAAATCTGTAAAGGTTCAGACAGAGGGCCAGTAGTGAGCTCAGAGAAATTCAGAGGTTTATTTCACTATGATGGTTATAGGTCAGGGATTTTTAAGGCACAATTCTCCAAAGTACTGCATTTGGCTTCAGTAGTGGGTGCTGTACCTTTAAAGTTGCCATTAAGGAGTGGAAAGGCTTGACAGGCAGTAGTAAGCAAGTTATAATTGACATTGTGAAGGACAAGTGATTTACTAATATTTGGTAGCAAATTATATTTTGTAAAGAATTGTTAAAGCTTGTCTATCTAATATGCAGAAAATTAATTGGAAAGATTTGAAGTAATGTTTCTTAAAGTTTAAATTACTTTTTCCATGATATCTCTGCCTCTAAGGCCTCTTGTGATTCTCCTGAGGTTAAGTCTTTCTTAGTCTTTCCCTAATGAAAATGTGGAGAAGTTATTTTAGCCTTTGGGGGCTTTAACAATGGAGTTCGACTATGGGGAAGGGGATTGGAAGAAGCTTATTTCTGGCTTTTTATCAGAGGTTTGAGAAAGTACAGTAGGAAGGCTCCTTTCAGCAGAACTATTTGGTTCTTTGTCATTAATCACTTTCTAAATAGTTATCTTAGAAGTTTATGCGTTGGTTCAAAAAACTATGTTGAAAAGTCATGGATATAGTGGGGGGAGGGGTGGAAGGACTAATGGTCAGGCCTGGCTTGATTACATATCTGATAGAATCTCTGTAGCCTGAAGCAGGTCAGGATATACCCCTTTATAGGGATATAGGCCTCCATTTCTTTTGAATGTAAAACAAGTGAGTTGTACTATGGGATCTTGCAGATCCCTTTAAGCTTTATTTTCATTTGTATCTAACTTATGATAGAATATTCAGATGCTAGATTTATTTTACTTTACTATGTCTAATTCCCATTCCTTGGAAGTGATTTTTTTTCTGAATCTATAGGTATATCCTTTTAAAGTTTGATCCAGAATTAAATGAAATATTTCTTTTTTGTTTTTTCAGCCATTAGCAGTAATTGTATGCCCTGGATGGAAAAAAGCTCAGCACATATTTGAACTACTAGAAGAATATGGTAGATGTTCAAGGCCTCTTCATCCTATGTTATTAATAATTGGACTTAACAAAGAAGAAGCTCAAAATATGAAGTTTCAGAGGGGATGTAAGTATATTTAATGGAGATTTTGGTTCACAGAAAAGAAAATAATTCTGTATTAAGTATAGTTTTATGTAGGAAAATATTCTGCACAATGCACTTTTGTATTTTTCTTGGTTTAATTCCTGAACCTTTTAATGGAGCCTTTTAGACTGTATGAAATATAGCAAATGTGATGAGCACAAAGATTTACTGAAAGAATTATCCACTTCATTAATATGAATATAAACAGGTTTCCAAATATAAAAAGTTCAAGCCTTTGTATTTTGGTTTTAACTTTAATCTATGATACTCTGAATCCAATTTGAAGTTGACACTAAATATTTTAGCAGTTTTTTCTCAATTAGGCTGATTAGCTTTTTTCAAAAAATCACTTAAAATTATTCCTACAATCTGCAGCAATTCTATAATATCTCAGTTATGGAAATGTTTGAAAAAAATAGGAAAAAGATGCATAAATCATTTTTTCTTCTAAAATATAGGTGAAGTGATTATAACAACACCCCATAGCCTCTTGAGACTTCTGAAGTATCATAGCTTGTTATTTCTCAGACTCTGTCATCTTATTTTTGATGAAGTTGAAGTGTTGTTCTTTGAAGCTGGTGAGCAAGTGAGTATATTGTATATTTAAATGCCATTGTGAATGGTTTGGCAGGGCCATAATATATAGAGATCCTAGGCCTTAATAGAAGACTTGTTTCATCCCAGGGATTCATTTCTGCAAGTATCAGATAATCATATTCTGAGTTAGGTTTTGTGCATGTTTATCCATGTTGTTAGGTGGTATCCATACAAGCCATATTTTATTAAATCAAATAATTGTTTTTATAGATGCTTACTATTTTAGACTATTTCAAGAAAACTATTATAATTGAAGAAAGGGAATCTGCACCTCATCAGATTGTAGCTGTTGGAGCTCATTGGAGCAAACATATAGAACTTTTAACGAAAGAATTTATGAATGATCCTTACATTGTTATAACAGCCATGGAAGAAGCTGCTCTTTATGGAAATGTCCAGCAGGTAAATCACAAGTGTGATTTTTTTCTTATTGCAGAAATTCAAGCTATGTATTTTAATGTTAGTATATTTGTAACAATAATTTAGAAAATGTTAATTAAATTAAAAAAAATTTCAAGGTATATTTTTAAGAGTTCGAGGCTATAGAATCACCATATTAGTATTTAAACTAGACGGTTTTGTCTATTTGATTTCATCAAAATACTGTCAATAAAAATTAAGAATAAAGAAGTTTTTTCATTCCAGTTATCCTTTTTTCTATTACTAGGTAGTGCAACTTTGTCTAGACTGTGAAAAAACCTCAACATTACTTAGAATGCTTGAATTCAGTCCAAGTCATGCTCAGAAGACCTTGATATTCACAGGTTCTGTGGCTGAAGCAGAAATAGTTTGTAAGGTAAGAATTTCTAGTGAAAAACAGATGCATTATGTTCTCAAAAGAGTTTCTCAGAAGCCTATGCCTCCATCTAGAAGTGGCTTTGGTCTTGAGAACTCAGGCTAGGTAAACATTGGCTGCAAGGATTATAAGGCAAAGAATTAAAAAAAAAAAACACCACTGATTCTTACATACTGAGTTATAGCAGAACATGGTTAGAATAAATATAATTTATGTTCATTATATTTTGGTTCCAGAATTGAGAATCTAGTTTTTCAGAAAAGTCTTATCTATGCCACCACTGGAAGAAATAGAATATTTCATCTCCAAAGATTTTGGCTTTGTGTCACAGCTTTCTTCCTTTTTTTCTCCTTTAATAGCCCTCTCCCAAAGAAGTATAGTACAATGGTAATTTGGAATAGTGCAATGTACAGTCAAGTATATAAAGTACAAAATTACTTTACCACAAAATATGGAAGTATTAAAATACAAACTACAGATTAGTTAATTAGTTTCTTACTAATCTACTAAGATCAATTACCTTACAGTGATTCTTTCATTCCAAGTGACCTGGAAAATTCCTCTATTTCCCATCTCTGAGTCATTCTCTTCTTTCCTTCTTTATATATACTCATAGTACAAAGTCAGGATCCTCCTTTTCCCCCCAGTAATCCCCTTAGTCTTTGTCTTCTAGGGTAAAGGTTTTTAACCCTACAAGATTCCTCAATTTTCAGCATAGTCTGGACTTAGAAGAGTGGTAAGGTAGTTCAGACTTTTAATGTGATCCATAAGTCACAGGTACTTCCTTAGTTCTTTGGCCTTGAACTATTAACACATGAGGTTCAGATACAAACATTTCACTTTACATCAGTATAAGAGGTAACGTGTCCTGGAGCTCTAATGTGTTCACTTCATGTAAACTTAACTCTGAAACATGTAACTACTGAATCATGTCACAACCATATAAGAGGCATTTCAGCAGGTCATTACCTTAGCCCCCATTTACTTTTAGATTTCATTGTAATTCTATGGAACATAATTGGAAGATACAAAAACAAATTGAGAGGGCACCTAAGTGGCTCAATGGATTGAGAAGCAGGCCTAGAGATGGGAAGCCCTTGGTTCAAATTTGGCCCTGGACACTTCCCAGCTATGTGACCCAGGGCAAGTCACTTAACCCCATTGCCTAACCCGTACCGCTCTTCTGCCTTGGAGCCAATACACAGTATTGACTCAAATGGAAGGTAAGAGTTGGAAGATGGAGGTGAAGTGACTTGCCCAGCATCACACAGTTAGGAAATATCTGAGGCCAAATTTCACCCCAGGGCTTCCCGTCTCTAGGCCTGTCTCTCAATTCACTGAGCCACCCAGCTGCCCCCAAGAATTTTTTTTAAAAGAATAAATTGAACAAACTGATCCCCTGGAAGCCATTTGCTGAATACAACAATTTTATTTTCTCAGTCTTTGAAGATAAGATCCTTTTTTTGTCTTCTTGTTTAGTCATTTTTCAGTAGTGTCTAACTCTTCATGACCCCATTTGGGGTTTTCTTGGCAAAAATATCACAATGGTTATTCGTTTCCTTCTCCAGCTCATTTTATAGATGAAGAACTGAGGCCAACAGGGTTAAGTGACTTCTCCAGGTCACAGAGAGAAGTCTTTCTGTCACCAGGCCTTGTGTGCTCTGTCTACTGAGCTGCACTTAACCTTATGGTTATATAAACCAAAAACTTAATTGTCTCTCCCAGTCTAGGGAAGTATATTAACCAGTAATATAACACATTTAGAGAGTCTTTGACATCAAAAGATTTATACAAACCAAAGAAAAGGGCTATAAAAAAGTACAACAGCCTAAAGTCGTTTCATGTGAGGGCAAACTTTTGCTATTCCTGAAAGATAAGTATTAAATTGATTATAATGGTCTAATTGACCATAATTAAGACTGAGTCATAAGGAAAAATTTAATTGTATTTGTTTTCCTGTGCTTCAAAAGTAGGAAATTGGAAAGATTTTCATCCCCAGAAAAAGATTTTTCATAGTATAAAGGCATTATAGGCTAGTGTCCCTGAAAAACTTATTTGGTTAAATCATTCTCCAAAATTCTAGATAAATGAGGTTGGCTTAAAAATAGACTACCTCAGCAATTATTCTTAGTTTGAACTTTATTGAATATTTTTGAATTTATACTTATTGAAATTATACCTTAAGAATTTTTTTATTTCTTCAGGTAGTGGAAAGCAGTTCAATATTTTGCTTGAAAATGCACACAGAAATTGCTGCTAATTTTAAAAATGTATTAGAGCAATGGAAAAAAAAGTTAAGTCTTGGGTCTCATATTGTATTGGGTAAGTGCTGTTTTTATTTGTTAAGAGTGGTAGGATAGGAAGGACCACATCTTGATGCTTTTATGAAGCAATTTTATCACATATTCAAAACATGTGAAGCTTTTTATATAATAAATTTCTAAAATGAAGTGTTATTTTTGCAAAATTTTTAACTTGGAGCTACAACCTGAATATGATCAGCAAATGGTCCTGTCCTGAAACAAATTAGAACTTTGAAAAGCCTTCAAATATTGTGATCCAAAAATTATGCTCTATAGACCAAGATTTTTTAATTTGGGGTCCTTGAATATCCTTTCAGAGAGGTATGTGGATAGATTGCAGGGGATACATGACTTTAAATGGGGGAGAAAGTCACATCTCAATTTTAACATAATTGATTTCCTTTGGAGAGTTGTTTCCCTACTCACAAACATATTCATATCTCCTCCATCCTCAACAAAATCTCACTTGATCTATCCATTCCTGCTACCTGTCATCATTAAAGCTCTTACTCTTTTAGTGGCTAAACTTGACAATGCTGTCTATAATAGGTTGCCTCCACAATTATTTTCTTCTTGTCTCTTAGTAGTCTGGTTTCCAATATCCTCTCCAAGGTTACTAACAATCTCTTAATTGCCAAATCTAATGTCCTTGACCTCTCTTGTAAGCCTTTGACAATGTTTTTCATCCTCTTCTCTATGGGTCTTCATTACATTGCTTGATGTCTTATCCTACCTGTCTGATTTTCTCCATTTCTGACTTCTTTACTGGATTTTCATCCAGATCTCAACTATGAACCATGTTCTGTTCTGGACTCTTTTCTCCCTCTGTTACAATTTTACTTGGTAATCTTAGTTCTAGTGGTTTCAGTTATTATCTCTAGGTCTCCAGTCTCACATCTTCCACTGCTAGATTATAGGCTCCTTGGGAGCAGAGACTAGTTTTGCCTCCTTGTATCCCCAGGGCACAGTGCCTGGTACATAGTAGATTTTTAATACTAGTTAATTGATTATATTTTATTTTATATATTTAAATAAAAATAATATTATGAGAAGGGGTCTAGAAGTTTCACCAGACTTTTAAGAAGTCTAGGACACAAAAAAAGGTTAAGAACCTTCTTAGAGGCAGAATCGTGGAGTTAGCCATTATTTTAAAGGTTTAGTTTTAGAGATAAGAAAAATATAATACTGAATGAATCAGTGATATTTTTAAATTGCCTTCTTTGTGCCAAGTACAAGAGTTTACATGCATTCAAGGGTAAAGTTACTGGTGAATATTATGACTGAAAGTACAAAATCTAAAGAAGTGTCAAAATTTGATGAGTCTGGATTTACAATAAGTAGAAGAGACATTTTGAGAGTAAAGGAGATTGCCCAATTAGTAGGAAAGGAGTAGGGAAATTTGGCTAAAAGAATTCTTGGTGTAAAAATATGATGAAAGGAATTTTCTTGAAGAATGGTAAAATGTGAGCCATTTTGAAAATCTAATGTTTCTATTATATTGTTTAACTCTTTGC
Source organism: Gracilinanus agilis (assembly GCF_016433145.1). Lineage (NCBI taxonomy): Eukaryota > Metazoa > Chordata > Mammalia > Didelphimorphia > Didelphidae > Gracilinanus > Gracilinanus agilis. The sequence goes on from NC_058131.1 coordinate 310,098,374, forward strand.
ATTTTTTTTCTTTTCAGTTTTAACTGATGACTGCATACCTCCTTTGGCTATAACTGATGCAACTTGTGTGATTCATTTTAGTTTTCCTGGTTCTCCAAAAATTTTTGGAGGACGTCTATATTGCATGTCTGATAATTTCCAAAGTTTAATTGAACAGGTCTGAATCACTTTTAATGTGGTCTTTGAATATTATTATTTACCTTTAAAAAAATGATTATATACTTAAAAGCTGTAGGGCACCACAATTGAGGCTGATTTGAATTAAACTTTTCCTTCTCCTTCTTGTTTTCCTCAATTTTAAGGGTACTTCCTCTGAACAAGGAAATAAAAAGGCAAAATCTATTTTGCTACTGACAGAAAGAAGTGCATGTTGTGCAGTTGGTGTATTGCGTTACTTGGAACGAACAGATGCTAAAATTCCACCAGAGCTATGTGACTTCACTGCAGGTGTTTTGGAAGCTAAGGAAGATAAGAAGCTCAGAAGACCTCTTTGTCATTATTTTAAGGTTTCTGGTTTTTGCAAGTAAGATGAGTCACAATTTAATAATGACTAATTTTCCAAGTTGGTTAATCTCTGTATATCAAATGATTACATTCAAAAGTGAGACTGGTAATTTAAAAAGTGAAATTATAAAGTTACAGAAAGGATAATTTTTAATTGAGGTAATTTTGTGACACATAGTAACCCACAAAACATTTTTTTCTCTACATGTCAGAAATTATATATCTGGGACAGATAAATGACACTATTAACAGCATTTTTTTTCATCATTGTGACCAGAAAATTATCTGTTCTTCTGGGATCCCTCCCCTTTCGCTCTGCTTCTGCTTAAAAAAGCATTAATTCATTCTGTTGGGTTTTTAAAAATATAAATAAAATTCTCGGACATGGCTTAAGGTAGAGCTTTGAATCTAAGGAAAATAGATGGCAGATTGATTTCAGAAGTATTCATAAAGGTTGTGAGAGAAAAGGCCAAATAAAAAAAAGCCAAAAAACTACAGATATTTTTTAGGTAGCCATAATAAAAAGAAGAGTTAGCTTGTTTTTGGCCTGTGGCAGAGAAAAAGAAAAGAAGTATAGGGTGGTCGTGAGGTATGTGGATAATCAGTATAGCATTTGAAAAACTAGGATTAGTTCCATGCGACTGATAACATAACATATGATATCTAGTGTGTTATTTGTAGTTACATTGATTCTTTTGTGACTGTATTGTTTTTTTTTAAACCCTTACCTTCAGTCTCAGAGTCAATACTGTGTATTGGCTCCAAGGCAGAAGAGTGGTAAGGGTAGGCAATGGGGGTCAAGTGACTTGCCCAGGGTCACACAGCTGGGAAGTGTCTGAGGCCAGATTTGAACCTAGGACCTCCCGTCTCTAGGCCTGGCTCTCAATCCACTGAGCTACCCAGCTGCCCCCTTGTGACTGTATATTTTTGTCAGCATAAGATTTTAAATATTAGAATATTCACAAATAGAATAAAGCAGTTTTATCCTTTTTCTCATAAATTCTCACATTCTCACAAATTGTCATAATAGGTAACAATCTTTCTAGATTTCTAAGTTCTTTGAAGGCATCTAACATAGTTAACCTATTTTATGTGATTTTAAAACAAATACTTTCCTCACTTGTAATTATCCAAATTAATTGTTCTAAATGGCATTTGCATGTATGTCCATTTAACTGATTAATTTTATTCTTTATTTGAAGAATGTAATCTTGATTTTTTAGAGATAAAAGAATATGCCCAGATCGACATCATATTAACCCAGAAATAGACATGCCAAGGAAATTAACTGACCAAACTCTACCAACAGCTGGATATATTAAGGTAAGCTTAAGAACTTTACCAGTGATTTAAAAAAAATCTCTTTTTACCTGACTTCAATTCCTCATATATTCCTCTTTTTCCTAATTGATTCTTAATCTAGCTTAGCAGGGCACCAGCCTTGTCTTCTCAGATTTCAATAACTTCTGCTCCCTCCTCTCTTCTTGCCTTCCCCTCCTAAGGTCTAACTTTTATCTGCTTTGTATCTTATATTTGCCTATTTTATATACATCCTACATGCTTCATTAGGCTCTGAGTCTTCCTTGAGAGCAGTTTTTTCCTTTTTCCTTGTATCTCTAGGACTAGCACATAGCAAATAGTTATTTAATGCTTGTTGACTGCTGACCTGTACTTGAGGGTATTTTGATGATCAATGCATCCTTTTCTAATTGTTCATTTACCATTTGTTTGACCAGTCTCAAGATTACATCAGTATAGGAGAAAGAGCTCCTGGTGAGGAACTTTTTCTAGTAACATGTCCTTGATTACTCTTTTAATAATAAATTCCAGAACTTTGCCACAAATTGAATTCAGATTCACTGGTCTGGAGTTGTAGATTCTGTTTCTTCCCCTTTTAAAAACTGGTACATTTGGGTGTATTCAGTTCCTGGGCTCTTCTCCCACATTCTTTGGTCTTAGTAATTGCTATCTTGGGTTCTGCCAACTCTTCTGGGCAGCAGGATGTAGGTGACTCACTAGATTCAGCCCAGTGCCCTCTTAGCCTTTGCTTTGGGTATTAATCCACTGTTTACTTTTTCCCATCATTTTCAGGTTAGAGGTAATTTTTTAAAACAGAGAAAACCAGAAGTAAAATATGAATTTATTAGGACTGACCTAGGCAGAATTCATTTTTTCTTATAAACCTCTCAGCATCCCAAAACTTTAGAATGTGTGTAAGACTTTGCCCAACTTTCTTCCATGTCTCATATTCAAAGATGCAGTGATCACTTCTGCTTCTTCCTATCTTCCCTTATTTTTTGGGAGGGAGAATAATAATATTCATAGGGGCCATATATACACATAAATTTAGTTAAATAGAAATGTAGAAACAATCCATATGTCCAGAGGTTAGGGGAATAGCCAAACAAACCACAGTATACCAGTGCAGCAAAATGATACTTTACCAGGAGAAAGACCAAAGAGAAATGGGAAAAACTAGAGAAAGGGATGTAGAGCAGAGGCTGAAACAGAGCATGTCCACTGGCTACAAGGATAAAAAAAAATGCAGCAAAATCTGGTAAAGAAAGAAAGGCAAATAAGCTTTTAACCACTCCAAATGAAAAAGTTTAGAGGTTATAGTTTAATGTGTGGTTTTATTTTGTTGGCGTTATTAGTGCTTCAACTTACAATGAAGTTTTTAAAAGAATTTAAACATTAAAGTTTTATGTAATGTAAATAAAAAATTTTTCAGATGTGCCTATTATCTATAATATATATATATATATTTTAGACGGATCTTTAGATTAAAGGTGATGGAAAAGAGAGATTCGGAATCATAAAATCAAAGGAGGAATGTCAGAATCAGAGATGAATAGGATCACGAGGCCATCTGCTACTATTGGGAATTCCCATTCTCTGTCCTATTTCCTTCATTTTTACTAAGCATTCACTTTTCCATTGTAAAAAGATTCAGTTGTAGAATAAAGATTCCTGGTGTTATTTCTTCCATGTTTTTGATGAAGTTATCAATATGGCAAGCTATAGATTGTCCAGATAATTAATCAAAGCTTCCCATCTCTATCCTTATAATGATCTGTTCCTCAGTAATCATTCATTTGTCAAGAAACATAGTGTCTGCCACATAGTATGCACCTACATTTTGAGCAAGGCATCATTGGGTGCTGAGGATTCAAAAATAACAACAAAAAGATAGTCCCTGATCGTAAGCATTTGGCTCTCTCCTCTTTTTGTCTAGATCAGTGATTCCCAAAGTGGGTGCCACTGCCCCCTGGGGGGTGCTGCAGCGATCCATGGGGGCGGTGATGGCCACAGGTGCATTTTAGGGGCAGTGAATAGCTGTAAGGGGGCGGTGATAATATGTGACAGGGCGCTAAGTAATATTTTTTCTGGAAAGGGGGCGGTAGGCCAAAAAAGTTTGGGAACCACTGGCCTAGATGGTCTGTGGTCTATTCAAATGACAGTGTTCTTTCATTTTCTCGTTTTGTTGCTCTTCCATCTTTCCTTCTACTCTAGTTGTATTTCTCCATATGAGTACTATATTCCACTGTTTCTTTTATTCTGTTCTCTCTGCTTAAAGTGTATTAATGCATAGCCATATGAAAGGATCCTAACCCACTCAGTCTCATTGAATCCTGGGAGGTCAAATTTGTCTTCTCATATTGAGACCTTTAATGTTTATTGCTGTGAATAGGCATCCAAGACCATAAGTTACATTGCTGACTTTTTAAAAAAGGATGTTGTCTTCTGTAAATGAAATTGGCAAAAATCTCCCAATGAAATTTAAGAACCCTTTTTATTGTATTTGAATATAGTACAGAGGATCTTTCTTTAAGTCACTTAATTAAACTTAAATGCATCAGTCGTACTGTCTCTACAATTGAGCGGTCTATAAAAGGTGTAAGTTTTTACACACATATATATACATCATTTGCTTAAAATTATCCAGTTTTCCAGTCAACATTTAGTACATTTTTTTCCTCTATTAAAACCCTATTCAGATACCTCAATGCAGTATGCAGATGATGCTGGGCTTTTGAAAAACTATTGCAGAAGCTCCAGCAGGTCTAACAAGCTGGAAGGATTACATATCTAATAATGGACTCTCTGTCTACATGTCATTCAAAGACTAGCCTAGCTAATGCTGATCACCAGGTTTGCCACCAGGTGATTTTTATATGGAAAGGGGCATCTGTGATTTCATGAGGAACAACTCATCTGTTTAAGGCATAGAGGGGTTGTAGAGTGGTCACACCAAGGAAATCTCAAGTTTTTTAAAGTATATATTATGCTTACAGATAATACCTTTCTATATCATGAATGCCACAAACTATTTTGGACGCATAATCGATAAACATGAGGATCTATATGCAGCCCTTAATGTGGAAATGAAGGAATATTTTAAGGAATCCAATAATAAAATGTCTGTTGAAAAAGTTGAGAAGTTTGCATTGTATGGACTATATGAAAAAGCAATTTTTCACAGGTAAGGTACTAACAAAGGAATTTAAAAACGTGATAAATTTAAGCTGAAGTTTAAACTGCTAGATAACTATATCATCACAACTATACTGCTATTGAATTCATGGAACAAATTAATTGCATTATCATGTCCTAGGCACTGGGACAACAAATATAGTGTGAGAATAGATAATTACTATACTGGATGACTGCATGTTGAATGAAAAAGAATTTATTAGGTGTACTCTGTAAAAGGTTCTGAGAATACAGATGCAAAACTCAGAGAGATGTTGCCTGTCCTTGTGGTGCTTACATTCTAATAGGAAGAGATAGCACATAAGGGAATAGTGCTTCACAAAAGGAATTTTGGTCAAAGGAGTTAAAGGAATGGTAGGTGGAGCCATAGTGTAGTAGATTATCATGCCCTTTCCAGAGGCAAAGATAATATTCAATTCCTGTTCTAAAAGCATGAGTTGTCAATAGCGGTATTGGTAAGTGTTGAGGGAAAAAAAAGAAACTTTACAAGGATTTCTATGAGAGCGGATTAACCTTACAAAGAGAACTCCATGCTCTTTTATAACTGTGAGAAAACATTTCTGTTTTATTTTTTCATTCAAAGAATTCAAGAATATATGAAATAGAACCAGGTGGCTTGGTAGATAGAGAGCCAGGGCTGGAGATGAGAGGCCCTGAGTTCAATTTTGACCAAAGATATGGCCTAGCTGTGTGACCCTAGGCAAGTCACTTAACCCCAATTGCCTATCCCATACCACTCTTTCTCTAGAATAGATAGTTAGTATTGATTCTAAGATGGAAGATAGTTTTTTTTTAAGAATATGTGAAATATAGAAGGTTCAAAGCTACTTTTTTTAAAATTTTTAATCATTTATTAATATTCATTTTTAACATGGTTACATGATTCAAGCTCCTACTTTCCCCTTCACCCCCCGCTCTCCCCCCACCCATAGCCGATGCACATTTCCACTGGTTTTAACATGTGTCCTTGTTCAAGACCTATTTCCAAATTATTGATAGTTGCATTGGTGTGGTAGTTTCAAGTCTACATCCCCAGTCCTGTCCTCCTCAGCCCATGCGTTCAAGCATTTGTTTTTCTTATGTGTTTCCTCTCCTGCAGTTCTTCCTCTGAATCTAAATGTGGGCAGCGTCTTTACCATAAATCCCTCAGAGGCAAAGCTACTTTTAAGAGAAACTCTTTAGAGATTTGGGCCATTCATACTATTTTCTATAATGAGTATTACTAAAAGAGCTTAATTATATGATAGATATATATATAACTTGGATTCTAGTGTGTATTTAGAAAAAACAGTTTAGAAATAATGAAGCACATTGAAAGCTTAAGATTTAGTACTTTTCATATTAATAATGACTTTTCAGAATTTATTGTGTTTGCCTTAAATATTAATATATAAAGTATAATTAGATAGTACATAGTTCTTTTTGGAACATAATTGAAAAATTGATTAAATTTGTGAAATTCAAAGAGTCTTTTTCTTCTCAATATTTAAGTTGGGACAAAAGTTGTTGAATTTTAGAGTAAAATATATTTAGCTATTCTTTATTCTCTAGGGTTCAAGTTCTGGATATGAGCCCAAAAGAGGAAAATTGTATCTTTTTTAATGTCCACATAAAATTTATAGATGAAGGCAGAACTAGTGATACTAAAAATCATCAGCTGCTTTATCTACCCCAGAGATTCCAGAATCTACCTCCTCAAGCTGTAGAATTTATTGTTTGTAGAGTAAAACCCATCGATAATGAAATTGAATGGAACCCAAAGGTAAGTTCCATGTTTTCATGTTTTTATATTTTTAAGGTTCTCTAAATAGAGTTACTTAGTAATCTGGGATAGTAAACATGATTTTAAAATGTACCGGTAATGTTCAGAATCTATGTTTGAAACAAGTTTTGTAGCTGAGTATATATGAAATTCCATTTTGTATAAGTTGATTTAATTTAAAATGAATTTTGATAAAAGTGTTTTATCAATTATCTCATTCCTATGAAGCTAAAATAAAAACTGATCCTTTTATTATACACTAAAATACCAATTAATTTACTTATATTTTTAGCATCCTCTCCCATCCAGAAAACATCTCTGAATTCAGTTTATAAAAAGGTCCCAAGGGGTAGGTAGGATGACACTTCCTAGCTATGTGACCCCAGCTATACTTAACCTTCATTGTCTAGCCCTTGCTCTAGTGATTCTAAGATGGAAAGTAAGAGGTTTTGTTTTGTTTTTTTTTTAATAAGTCCCCACAGATAGTTGAAGAGCTATCATTCACATATCTCATAACAGCAAAGCACATTAACTGTATTGTACTCTAACATAACAACTTTGAATCATTAGGATATTAAAATTTGTTTGATGTGCTATTTAATTAGGGGCAGGAAAGTGTCTGATTTTAATTTATTTAAATTTAATTTTTCATAAGTAACCTTAGAAGATTTTCAAGGATAAAATATGGTTTGGCACTTACAGAGAACAAATTGTAGTTACTTCCCCCCTCGCTCAGTTCTCCCTTCCCTTCCACATCCCATGGTCATTATCAGGTTATATCAGTCTAAAGTTAATGAGGTCCTACCAAATAAGAAATGCTTTAAGTACCAATCCGGTGATTAAACCACATTTGAGACTAAAGTGATTGTCTACATTAGAATAAGTTTGCAAAGACGAAGGTTGGATACCTGGTAATTGATTAGAGCCTCTCATGCTCTCTTTTTTGGTCAACATGGAGAGAGGTGAAAGCTACATATATACTTAGATGGATTTGGGGACTGATTGAATGGCCATACTCAAAGAGTAATCATTAATTAGTTGGTGTTGTAATGGAAAGAGGCTGCCAATACACTGTCCCTGAAATCTGTCCTTTGGCCCGTGCTGATGAATATTTTTATCATTGATTTGGAGGGGGAAAGAGCTAGCATGCATTTTGTTTCTATAGGTGTCACAAAGTCAAATAATAGATATACAATGGATGAAAGAGCCAGATTCTAAAATAATTTCATCATGCCAGAATATTGGCCTGAATCTAAAATGAAATTTAATAATATAAATACACAATTAATTTGAGTTTTAAAAAGTGAACTTCCAACAAAGATGGGAGAGTTCATCTAAGAAAGATTTGGGAGTCAAGTGCAATTAGAATAGTTAGAATATAACATGGAAGCTAAAAATTTATTGCAATCTTAGGTTATATGAAGAAGAGGGCATCCCTTGAGAACAAGGGAAATGACAGTTCTATGCTCTGACTTACTTAGATCACATATGGAGTATTATGTTCAATTTCCTGAGTACTACATTCATGGAAGGACATATATGTGCTGCTGAAGGGCCTTGGTTAAAAGAATTGAGATTAAACCAAAAAAAAAGGTTTAGGGCAAAGAATTTTGGGTGAGGGTCGGGGACATGATAGCCATCTCCAAACATCTGAATGTCTGTTACATGGATAGAAATTAGACTTGTTCTCTTTGGACCCAGAAGAAAGAATAGGGAGCAACAAGTAGAAGTTGCACAGAGGCAAATTTTGGTTCAGTATTGGAGAAAGCTAGGCAATTTGAACATCCCAAAGAGATCAAAAAAAGGAAAAAATGGACCCATATGTACAAAAATATTTATAGCAGCTCTTATAACAAAGAACTGGCAACTAAGGAAAATGAGTAAACAAACTTATGATTTATGAATGGAATGTCATATTACTGTTAAGTCTTACAAATTATGAAAGGTTTCAGAGAAACCTGGAAAGACATGGATAAGCCAGTTGAAGTGAAATGAGCAGTACCAGAAGAACAATTTAAATAACATCTTAAAGAAAGTATCTTCAAAAGAGTCAAATATTCTGATCAAAGCAGTGACCAGTGATTCCAGAGGTCTGATGATGGAGCATGATGCAAACTTACTTAATGAAAGAGAGGTTATAGACTCAGTGTGAAGAAGAAAATAACTTTTTTGAGCATGGCCAATAGAGATTTTTTTTTTGCTTGACTATTTGTTATAGGAGATTTGTTTTCCTTTCCCTCTAACTGGGAGTGAATGAGAATTGTAGAAAAGAAGGGGATAGGGAATAGGCTGGTGTGGGGGGGATAGAAGTCATTGAAACATGTGGAGTTGCCCCCCACTCTTTTAATTACAAAAAAAGTTGAGTTCCAAATTCTCTTTCCTCTTCTACCCATTAAGAAGGAAAGAAATGTAAAACAAGAAAAATAAATGAAAAAAATATGCTTCAGTCTACACTCAGAGTTCATCAGATGAAATTAGATAGCATTTCTCATCATGAGTCCTTTGTAATTGTGGATGTTTTAATGAGGGTAGTTAAGTCTTTCACAGTTGATCACCATCACAATATTAGTGTTACTATGTACAATGTTCTTCTGGTTTTACTCATTTCTTCGTATCAATTCATTTAAAAAAAAAAGAAAGAAAGAAAGAAATTCATGTTGAAACATCTGCTTTTGCTCTGGCAGCCATCTTGATCAGACATCAAATCTTGGCATTTATTAGCAAATGATGCAAATGTTGACAACAGTGTGATTTGGGTCTCCTATTAGCATCCTGTTTGAAGAGCAGAGAGTGTATAATCCAGTAGAATAAATGAATATTGTGTTTCATATATTTGAATATGTGATTCATGTGTTCTAGTTGCCTAATAAGCTAAATAAGCAATGTCATTTTGAAGAAGTCAAAGTTTACTCTTATAAATGGCATTGATGCTATTTGCCTGATAGTGAAAATTTTTTGTCTTAATAGCTTTTGAGCTTTAAGAGATTTCAGATAGCATCTAGTCTAATTCTCTCATTTTATAAATAAGGGAACTGAGACCCAAGGGAAGCCAAATGGCTTGCACAAGGCCATCCAGTTTGGCATCAAAGATGGGTTTTGAACCCAGGGTTTTTTTTTTTCTCCATAGCAAGTACTTTTTTTGGTACATGCTGATTTAAAAAGTGGTCAAAGGATAAAAAATGATAGGACAGGGTGATAATGACCAATGTAAAAATAAGTATACTAAGGTAATATATTTGGCAATGTTGAAAACTTCTGATCAAAAACATTCTAACAATTTCAGGTTAATACTGTGATGATCAAAGTACATATATTTGTAATATCACTTTCTTTGAAATGGATTTAGAGTATGGTTAGTTGACATATCTACTGAATGGACATGACTTTAATCCTAATCAGGACATTTAGATTTTGATAGTGTGTGGATTTTTCTAATAATTATTCATTATAAGTCAATCTTTCAAAGCAATATGTAACAAAAAAAACTTAAAAATTTTTCAGGTTACTAGATATATTCACCATAAAATTATAGGAAAACTTCATGAGGCAAAAGTAGTACTGTCTTTGGGAAATACAGTTTGGATTGATCCAATGGTAAGTTTGCTATTTTCTTAGAAGAAATATAATTGGTATTTACAAGAGAACCAAAAATTGTACCAGATATTCTCCCAAAAGAGTAAAACCTTTATGAATCAGAATCTTAATTCACTTCGGTTTCAGTAGACTTTTTTTTTTTTGTACAGTGCTTTTAGTTTCAAGGGTGTCCCAGTGTGCCCATTAGAGCTGCAAAAGGGAGAACGCCCTCCCTCTATGAACTTCTTCAACTTCATTTGGGCTGTAATTATTCAAGATTTCAGTCAATAATTTTTTTTTATGAATCGTCAGTGTTGTTGTTAAATCCTTTTTCAGGCTTGTCTGACTCTCTGTGACCCCATTTTGGATTTTCTTGACAAAGACACTGGACTGGTTTGCCATTTCCTTCTCCAGCTCATTTTACAGAAAACTGAGGCAAACAGGGTTAAGGGATTTTTCCAGAGTCACACAGCTAGTGTCTGAGGCCAGACCTGAACTCGGTGGGAATATCTTCCTGACTCCACATCCAATTTTCTGTTCACTACACCACCTAGCTGCCCTCTCATACAGATTCCCAAATAACCTTTACTTAGAAAGCTAAGGGCTTTTGCCTCCAGTGCCCTTAATTTTGTTCTTAGCTCAGATCCCAGTGTACATTGTGCGGTGTTTGAGGAAAGACTTTCTCTTGAAATAAACTTAGGTCTGGCCTTCTTATCCAGATTTATTTATAAATGTATTCTTTGTGTCAGACTCTGGGAATTGTATCACATTTGAAACCATGAAATGTGAATCTTTTGACTTTTATCCTTAAAATAATGTAGAAATGGAGTCCCTAAGACTGTTTTATATTGTATTTTGTATTTGAGATTTAGAAAAGACAAATTCCCGTAGATTCAGAGATTCCAATGGCATTTCTTCTGTTTCTTGGCACTAGTTTCTAGCCTACCTCCAACACTATCCATTACTGCTACTGTCAGTGCCCAGGTAGTTTGCGCTTGACTTATTAAAAAAAGTAGGTTATCTGATGTGTGAACAAATTGCAAAAACTATTGGAAATTAATTATAGCTTTCTCCATGATACATTCAGAAAAATTGAAAGGCAATCAAAAAAGAAGTTCTTGCAAGAAGAGGTCTACAAATGAATAAATTTCTCTATTAGAAATCTCTTGTACTTTGCTTCTGTGAATGAGGAGGCTAAACTTAGAGCACTATCTTTGGAGAACATATTTTCTCATATATCTGTACAAGTCAGGAAGTACACTAAAGTAATTTAAAATATTTTTTAATTGTGTTTCTACCACATGTACTTATATTTTGCCTTTCCAATTCAAGGTCCATCTCACCAAGCTTTCAGATTTGAAAACTTCTGTAATTGAATATAATGTACGAGCTGAAATCTTATCAATGGGAATGGGTACTGATAATCCAGAACATATAGATCAACTTAAAAAACTCTGCCAAGAAGGGAAAATGTTTCCACCACAAGAGAACACATTCCAAACCATGTGAGTTAACATAACATTTTAACTTTCTCTGTGCATTTATTGTTTGAAGCCCTCCTTTTATGTTTTGATAACTAAGATATTGGAGTGCTTCTGCAGTTATCCTAAGTCAGTGTGTGGTACGGTACAGTGAAAGAGTACTAGGGTCCAAGTCAGGAGCCCTGAGTTTGAATCCTGACTCTGCCACCTACCTGGCGAACCTTGGGCAAGGCTGTCTTATTTGCCCACTGCTCACAAAGCAAGTCACTTCATCTCTGTGGGCTTCAGTTCTTCAAATGAAAAAGAGGGGGTTAGATGACATCTGAGGTCTCCTTCAGCTCTAAATCCAGTCTTATGATCTGTTATTCGCTTAGAGTAAGAACTTTTTAACTAAAGGATTAAAGAGATTTGACATCATAAAATAGATTCACATCATAAAATAAAGTATTCATTGAGCCTTTTTTAAAAAAAACAAAACTTCTGTCTTAGTATTATTTCCAAGCCAGAAAAATGGTAAGGACCAGGCAGTTGGAGTTAAGTGACGTGGCCAGGGTCATAGAACTAAGACATGGCTTGAGACCAAATTTGAACTTGGGATGTCCCGATCTCTAGCCCTGGCTCTCAATCCTCTAAGCCACCTAGTTGCTGCTATTGAACTTTTTAAAGAAAAAAGATTTTTCTTTGCAAGGCAGTGATATGAAACTGTAAAGGATCTGGATAAGTTTCTAGGCCTCCAAATTTCCAGAAATGAGTTTATGCCAATATTATTTTCCTTTTTATTGTGAACAATAGGGTGTTGGGAAAAGTTCATTTTGATAAATTTTCTATTAGTCTGGGCTTCGTAAGTTAAAATTAAATGTATCTGTTCCAGTTCAGTTAAGGAAAGAATTGTTCAAAGAATCATATTTAATATTATAGTAGAGACTGAATAAAAAGAATGAGATATCTTGCTCAATTTGGACTAATTTTAGAACATGTACTGATGAAGGAATTCTGAGCTAGTCATCCAGCTACACATTATGATATATACCTACTGTGCATTCTTCATCACTTGTTTTATCTGAATGCCTTTCTAAAAATCTGTGTATTAACCTTTTGTCGATGTCTGCATAATATTAATGGCAATGTGTTCTATTTAGAATACCTCCTTTAACACCCTGCAGAACAAGAGAGGATACAGGAGGCCTGCAAAGTTCAATATCAGATGATGACAAAATTTCAGAAAACAATATTTCCTTACAAGTGAATAAAGAAAATCAGAAGTCTGGTAAGTACTTAGTACTGAATCAGCTATTTCAATTTCCTGTCTCAAATATACTCCTTTTTGAAAAACTTACTACCCACATTCAGAGGAAGAACTGCAGGAGTGGAATCACAGAAGAAAAACAACTGCTTGAACACATGGGTTGAGGCGGACATGATTGGGGATGTAGACTGGAAACGACCACACCAATGCAACTAACAACAATTTGGAAATAGGTCTTGATAGATGACACCTTAAAACCAGTGGAAATACGCGTCAGCTATGGAGGGGTTATTTGGGGGGGCTGAAGGGGAAAGTAAGAACATGAATCATGGAACCATGGAAAATTTTTCTAAAAAATTAAAAAATCAAAAAATCAAAAAAATATTAAAAGAAAAACTTGGCTAGTATTTGTGTTATGCCTTTTAAAGACTTTACCTAGGGGATGTAAACTTTTAATAGTCAGTTTTACTTTTAAAATCATGAACTTACCAAAGGGTCTTAAAATGACCCTTGGGGGGCTTAATGCATTTTAATAGCTTCTTTTATCACATTTTACATATAAATTCTCTTAATTTGGCCCTCTAAATATACATAGGATGCAGGTTCTTAAAATTATTCTCACTATTTGACAAAAAAGGAAATTGGCTAAGGAAATGTAAGAGACTTGCTCCCAGTCACATGTCCAATATCAGAGGGGGAATTGGAATTACCCAGGACTCGGCCAGTCTCTTTTCATTGTATCATGCTGCTGCTTCAGAACTGGGTAATTTTTTTTCCTTTAATGGATTTTAATTTTCACTATTAATAAGCATATTGATACTTAACCCAAGAAACCTGAGCCATCAGTTTATCCCTTCATTTCATTGTCTGTATCCTGGATGAAAATTGCCATTGCATTGCACTTCAGTAAATAACAGGGTTAGGAAATATTCATACCATGCGGTGAAAGTTAAGGTCAGAGATGAACTTAGTCTGAAACTTTTCTTTTTTCATAGAAGTGATATCAGAAAATAGTGGAGATCATTGTATTAAAGAAACAATGCAGCAGCAGCAGAAAAGGTATGATTCCATAACTTGAAAAGAATTTTTACAAATAAGTATTTATGTAGATAATTTTACCATAAATATACTGCAGCTCAGCAGCTCTCCTCCTTCCTTCTCATCAAGCTGCCAACATTCTTCCTTCCCCCGTGCTTTCCCCTTAGGGTCTCAGAGATCCAAACTTTACTGAGAAAAATGGAAGCCATTCCCTGTGAGCTCCCTTTTCTCTTCACCTTAAAACTCTTGGGCATGAACCTCTGTTCTCTTCTGTACTCTAACCCTGGGCTGACTCTTTTCATGACAGCCAACATGTGTCTCCAGATGTCCTTGGTCTGATCCCCTCCCATGTGGTCCAGCAGATCACCCCTATGATCATCCCTTCAGTTCAGTCCTCTTCATTGATTCCTTTCCCTCTTCGATAAGCATACCTACATCATGTCTTTTTTTAAAAATCCTCAGTAGAAGCTTCCATTGATCTTGGGCTGTCATTCCTATATATCTTCTCCCCTTCATAGCCAAATTCTCAGAAAAAGCCATCTGCTCTTCCTCCTCTTCCTCCGCCCTCTGCACTATGGCTTCCAGCCTCAGCACTTGCTTGAACCTGATGTCTCCAAAGTCACCAATGATCTTTTAATGACAGGAGCTTTCACATAGGCTGCCTTGGAATATACTTTACTCTTCTACCTTTTAGAATCGCTGGTTTTCTGAAAAATTCAGTTTAGGTGTGTCCTTCCCCCCCAAAAAAAAAAAACAGTGATTTTTTTTTGATCCCCTTCCCTAATGCTAAAAAATTACCTCATATTTATTTCGTGTGGGTGTGTGTATGTGTGTGTGTACATACTTGTAAGCTTGAGAGCAGGAACTGTTTCACTTTTGAGTGAAAACAAGTGTCTGGGATATAATTTTAACAAATGTTTGACTATTGATTGGGAGTCTCTCTCTTTCTCTCACAGTTTCCACCCAGAAATAAAATGGTTTCAAAAAGAAGATGTTGTAATTCTGAAGATAAGGCTAAGAAATGTAAAAGATCAGAAATGTAAATTTTTTAGAGAAAGGGTGGTTTTCAGGTAGGCCTACATATATATGTCTGATCTTAGCCAATAAAACTGGAACCACTTGACTGTGTTTAAAAGGCTAACCTGACCTGTTTTAATTTAGTGCTTGGGTAGGAGATAAATTTTACTTGGCTGATATGGACCTCCATGCAAATATATTAAAAGAAGAATCCAAATGTTTAATTAAGAATGAAGAACCTATAATCACTCTTGTAAAAGAAAAAAAAGGATCTTGGCATAATTTACTCAAGAAAAGGGTAAGTAATAGATTTAACAATTTTTTAATCAATCCTAGATAGAAATATATATCATTTTCTCAGTTCATGTTACATTTTATATTTAACAGAATCCTAATGTGTCTTTTGACTTTGATCACTGGGAGGAATGTGAAGATATAAGTCCCTTTTCTAACGGTAAGACTGTATTATTGGACACAAGAAGAAAAGATTTAAAGGGGGGGAAATGTATTTAGGGCTTGAGTGAGACTGAAGCAAAAAAAAAAACCAACAGAAAGAACCAAGTTCAATATGTTTGATATGTGTGGTCCTTCTGGAATTTAAAATTTCTGAGACATTTTATTTATTTTAAACTTTTCTGTCTTAGTAACAACTCTATAGCACAAGGACAAGGCCTAGGCTAATGGGATTAAGTGACTTACCCAGGGTCACACAGCTAGAAAGTGTCTGAGGCTAGATTTGAATCCAGGCCCTCCTGTCTCTAGACCTAGAATTCTATGGACTACGCCGCCTAGCCTGTCCCTCTCTGAGACATTTTAGTTAGAGAGTTCATATGAATTTTTTTCTCTATATCCATTCTGTTGTGAACATGTTTGGAAAGCTTTCTGTTAATCATGTAGATAATTTTGAGTCTTTTAGCAAGACTGAGACAAGTGTACTTTCCTTATTTCTTATGTACTACACATGGTTTTAACAGAGTTATCTTTTCCTTTTGAAGAATATTTCAGATTTCTACAATAGTTTTCCTCTAAACAAACCAGTCAGGTAATTAGTGCAAGTGGCATTATCTCCATTTTACAAATGAGGAAGATAATTTATCCACAGCTACAAAGTTAGTTAGGGCTGAGGGTGGGATTTGAATCCATGGCATGCCTAACTACACTACAGACCTCTCACTAATGTTGCCACTAAAATAAAAGTCTGTTAAGTTTAGTATAATGAGACCCCTTTTTTCCCCCAATGCTCAGTTTGAGAACCATATTGTAAGCTATTAAAAAAGGCCTCTTGAAATGGATAATAATGTTCCAGAAGCATGCTTTGTTTATTAAAGTTGCATATCCAGATTTGCGTACAGATAAGTTGTGTGCTATGTCCTGTCACAAACATGTAGCTGTTTAGTCTAGAAAATAATGCCACAAATAGAACCTTTCTTTGTGCTTTTGGAGAAGAAAGCTGGTTCTGATGGCTTATAAGGAGCAAATTGCTAGAATTCTTCAGCTGAATTAAAACAAAAACAAAGGAGGACTGACATGAGTTCAAGAATTGGAAGAGTACAGGACAGCCTGCTTTTGACATGTTGGTTTTAGCATGAGAAGTGCTGCCATATCTGTTGCTTGTATCTAAACTGGGAGCATTTGTGTTCCTCCA
The DNA here is from genome assembly GCF_016433145.1 of Gracilinanus agilis. NCBI lineage: Eukaryota > Metazoa > Chordata > Mammalia > Didelphimorphia > Didelphidae > Gracilinanus > Gracilinanus agilis. Next base: position 310,115,134 of record NC_058131.1, read on the forward strand.
GCTCGTTGAGAGTACAATGACAGGAAATTCCATGTTTTGGGCTTAACATATTAACCAGCTCTTTTAGTTTTTTAATTGAACACATGAAATCATACACAGAAAAAATTCTTGGGACTATAATAAACCATTTCTTTACAAAATGTCTCTGACTAGAGAATATCTGTGGTTCCAAAGAGCAAATGTTATGCTATTACATGCTTTCATATGAAAAGCTTTGACTGAACTTGCTTGGCTCCCTAGTCTGAAATTCCCAGTAATTGCCGAGTAACTGAATTATGTGTAATTTTCTTTTAAGTTGTGTGCTCTCGAAAAGTACTCAACACTGATATGCAGATAAATGAAGATCTTGATGATTCTTCTGAGGACAGTGAAACTGATAGTGAATAGCAAGCACGTTGAATTCTCATTGGAAGCTTTCCAGAGATATACATGGACACATCTGCACCTTTTTTATGCCAGGGAAGAAAAATCATCTTGTCTCTAAAAGTAGTCATTTCATTTTCTGATGGTAAGAATTACTTAGTAGCCAGTTTATATAAAGTGACAAAATTAAGGGTTCCCTATTTGAAAAAAACACATGTCCAGCTAATAATGTAATTTGTTTTATTTCTTCTCCCCCTTGATATCATTTAGCTATAGCAAAGTTTAAATTTGATTGGAAAATAGCAGTTTTGACACCCCTTCCCCAACCCCAGTAGCAAAATAAAGAATCTCAGTCCATTAATTTCACTTTAGGTCTGTGTTATAAAACAAGTGATTTAAAAATTGTATGATTCACTGACCTATATAAATTATTGGAATTTATCATTCTATTTTAATGGAGTCAACTTTTGTCTCATAAAATTATACTTTAATTATTGATCCCATTATTTCCTTATCAATTAGGCCTTAGGGATATAATCTTCTTCCTATTGTTGTTAAGGGTATAGATGTTTGAATCGGTTTGCATTAATATGATATGCATATACTAAACAGTTTAATAGTTTTAAAATGACTGGTTTAGACAGTTTTCTGGTGGTATTAAATTCCCTCTTTATGAAGAAGTAGTATAACTATTGACCGTGACATCACTAATTTTAAATTAATCTCTTGTACACTGATGGAAATGGGATTGGCTGAAAATTTATGATCTCCAGAAAGAAAAATACTTGGTCCTAACTTGGAGATTTCTGAATGCAGAAGCCATAGCTTCCAGTAACCTATGTATCACTCGGGTGTGGGACTCCAGGCGTTTCTATATCATAGAGTAACCCCAACTGGGGAATCAAAAGTTGCTTTTTTAGTGAAATCGCCTAATTTTAGCCCTCAGGGATACTAGGAATGTCAAAATGTTCTTAACCAATTGGCAGAGGATTATATTGGAGTCATCAAAATCACATACTTGGTTGAAATGTATGCAGAAACCCCTACTTAATATATATATAAACCACATACTTCCTTTTTAAGCTGTACAATTTCTGTTCATTGGAATCACCCAAGCAGTTTTTCTTCCTTAAAGTTATTTGTGTTCACTAATAGAACACTCTGAACATAGAGAGAAAAATAGAACTTTAAAATTGAAGACAAATTAAAACATAAGGTAGACATGATTTAGTGAATGGTGCATTACACTAGTATGGTATTTAGATAACCACTAAATGGTATTTGGTCATTCTCCTTTTTGTTAAGCAAAAAAAAAGAAAAGGTCCTGTCCTGGTAAAATTTGGTCATAGAAATACATATTTCGTATACATTTGATAAAAATCAAACTTCTTCCATTCAGTTCTGTGAGGTGGAGTGACATTAAACTTTGAGTCTCAGTTTTCTCATCTGTAAAATGGGCTACTTATGAAGGAGAGAATCACAAGGGGACAATCACAGCACCATTTTAAAGGAGTATTTCTAAGAAAAAGTGAGGACATTTTTCCCATGACAAGATCAAGTGACAGGTTACCCTTTTTGCCAGAATAGGTGGGGGTTTTCTGACTTTGTATAGGTAGATCTGTCGTTTGTGTGTGTGTGTTCTCCTCCCTTTGGCCACTTGTTAACCTTAAGTTCAGTGAATTTACTTTTGCCCCTACCTGTGATGTTATACTTTAGGGGATGGAGCTGAGTCAAGGAAGCAAGTACAGATAATTCAAAATGAAATTAGATTTTCTTGAATTAAAACTAAGTAAGAGTACCAGCATCATCATGTCCTTCAATACTTATCTTCAAATTAGTTTATACATATACAGATTACAATAGGCAGCCCATGACAATAGAAGCTTTGTTCAGTGAATTCTCTTGTTGTGTACCCAGTGATACCCCAGTGTGTATAGGATTTCATTGCTTTCTGTCAGTAGTTTCTTTTAGCTTTGCCTGTTTGTTTTTTTGGTTATTCTTTACTACTAAACATTTTTTGGAAGCCAATAATACTAAAGATGTTTAATCCTAAGAAATACCAAGCAAATGGGTAGCCTAAGTTGTGGTGATCATTTTACAAAATTGATCTTAATATAATTTGTTGTTTTTCTTAAGTTCAGACATTTTAATTTTAAAGCCACCGGTCTCCATTAAGATTTTTTAAGTTATATAATTTTATTTTTAAAGTATCAAACGTGCAAGTGCCATTTTTTGTATTTGAACATGTAGTATTGACAAATTTAAGACTTGTAAAATATGATGTTGCAACTTTTTATACTGGAAACAAGGCTTCTTCTACATTTTAAGTTCTCCTATAAATGTTTTCTTGGGGTTGTGAATAACATGCATATTTCTGTCTTATGGTTTCTTCTGTCAGTCGCCTATGTTCTTATTCACTTGATTATAATGGGAAATGGAAATATGTCATCAATAAAATATACTTGTTTTCTTACAAAAGAGGTCTCCTGTTTTCTTTTTTTTTTTTTTTAACAATATTTACATTGCCTATGACAAAGTGAAGTGGATAAAGAACAGGGCTCAGAACCTGATTCTTACTGCTTGGGTCTCTGGAGGGAGGGGAGGGTAAGTTTGGAGCCATTGCTGATCTGCTTTGGTTGAAGGAATTGGCCTCACTGCTATAACTATAAAAAGGGGCATGGGGTGGGGGGGAGAGTGGAATAAAGGCCAAATTTTATTCCTGGGAATTTTTTCTTTCTGTTCTAAAATGCTAACAAAGGACATTTGGGTACTCCTGATAGCCAATGACTTGAGACTGCCAAGTTGATACAAGATTTCAAATTGATGTTATCTGTAAGACTAGAAAGCACTGGCTTGTCAATGATGTAGTCACCAACTGAGATGAGATCAGTTATGCAAAACACAATTTTAGATGCCAGAGAAAATAAATTTTAGTTAAATAAGATACAAAAAGCATTGGAGTTTAAGGAATATATTTTACTGACATCTGTCATTTTAAATAAACGTATTCTCTTCCTTAAATAAGTCACTACCACAACTGTGGTGTTTTCTTTGCCACTCTCCTAATTTTCAATAGGGCAGAGTAGCTGCTAATTTTAGCAGACCCCAATTACCTCTATGCTGTAAACTCCAGGCCAAGAGAGAATTGTGGATCTCTTTAAAAAAAAAAAAAGAAATTCTCTTGGGGAAAAAACCCATGCCTGTTAAGACAACATAATCACAAATATTCCATACAAAAATACATCTGTTACGTGGCTTGATGCACTAGAAATCAAATGTTAATTGAAATCTTCTTCTGGTGGGACAACTTCCATGAGCATCTGTAAGTGCATGGTCATAGGTTCTGAAATCCAAAGATGATATAATTAGAAATCTATATTACAAGTGGCATTTTACCCATAAAAACTTTGATTTTTAATCTGTTCCCTGACCAAAAGTCTTAGTATAAATTTGTGCAGATTGAAGCTTTAGTAGCCAGAAACTGTAGTTGTAAGCTTTAGTCGTAGAAAGTTTAAGACTTTTAGGATACCCTTACCCCTTGATTTTACCATCTTCTCCATCCAGATTTTCCATCCTACCATGCAGATTGCCATAAGCCATAACTGTCCCCACCATATGCTATTCCCTGGAGAATAACAATTACTTGAGGCTCTTAACGTATTAAGAAACAAGATGCCATTTCATAGAAACCCAGGTTGGAAGGGATCTGAGGTCATCTGGTCTAATCTCTGCTGAAATATGAATTCCTGCTATACAAGTTGCCCAAAAGTTATTCCATATTTGCTTGAAGACTTACACTTTCCTATCTATACAGCCTGTTCCATGTTTGGCTAGCTCCAATTCTTGGCAAGTTTTTCCTTAAATCAATCCTAAATCTGGCACTGCCTTCTAGGGTCAAGCAGAATTCCTTCAATCACTCTTCCTCGTTTCAAACTTCAAATACTTGAAGATGGTTATCAAGCCTAGGGTCCTAAGTCGTCTTCAGGCTCAACATCCATATTCCCTTCATATCCTTCTATGGCTGTGTTGGTAAACCTTTGGCATGCATGCCGGAAGGGGCTGCTCTCCTCCCCCTCTCCACTCATGTCTGAGGACATTTCTCATCCCCTCCCCCCTCTGCCCGGCAGCCCAATGGGAGTGCTTCCTCCCTCCCCTGTCTGGGGTAAAGGGGAGGCTCACATGAGTTGAGGGTACAGTTTGGGCACTCGCAGTTTGGGCATTCAGTCTCTAAAAGGTTTGCCATCACTGTTTAAAGTATCTCTAAGCTCCTCTCTGTCTTGGCCATCCTTATAGATTTTTTAGTTTTGTCTTAATTAAAATGATACCCAGAACTGAAAACAGTACTCTAGATCAGTGATGGGCAAACTACAGCCTGTTGGCCAGATGCGGCCCCCTAAAATGTTCTATCCAGCCACAGACATTATTCCTAATATGATGAAAACAATGAGTAGGATACAATACAATGTAACTTCAAAAGTTGCCTTAGAAACAGACTGAAAGATGAGTATTTCCTTTCCTTTAGCCCCTTCTTAAAAAGTTTGCCCATCACTGCTCTAGATAATAGATCTAATAAGAGCAGAATGTTCTTGCCACTTTACTTGCCAATGTATTTTGATTTCATATCGGGTTTAGTTTTGACTTCCCAATCACACTACTGATTCCTATCAATCTTGAAGTTCACTAAAAGCTTCCAAATTGTTTTTAGATGAACTGCTTTTTGTATGGTCAGAACTATTCCATCTCATATTTGTGAAACTGATTTTTTTAAGCCCAAGACTTTGTATTCATCTCTTCTTACTGATGCATTATTAATCCATAATTAGTTATTAGACTAATGTTCTACACTATTAAGAACTTTTGGGATTTTTACTGTTGAACCCACCTATCTCTCAGCTTTGTACCATGTTCCAATTTGATAATTAAGCTATATCTTTATCCAAGTCACTGACAAAAATGAAAAAAATATATATATATATACATATACATATGTATATATATATAGTGAGAGCCAAGCAAGGATCCTTAGAACATCCTTCTAGACACTGCCTTTCTCCTATCTTGTGGCTCCTAATACTAAATGGTCTTAATATCTTAGAATACAATTCATGTGGCCTGGTGACTTGAATTAGTCAATGGCAACCAAGCATTTTCTACCCACAATCTTGAATTTCAGTTCACTCTTAGACATTTTTTGTATGTCCTTTCCGATCTAGATATTATTCTCTTTGCCAGGAAAAAAAGAAAACCAAAACCAAAAGAATAGTTGTAGTGGTTCGAAATAACAAGTGGAAGTCACTGACCAACTCAGATTTTTTAAAAATTATTATCAACGTTTAGACAGTTTCCCTTTTTCCTGCTCCTGTCCTCAAAATCCTTCACAGCTTTTCTCATTGTTTCAAGCTGACATCCTACAGAATTTAGTTCCTGGAATCCTATCTATTCTTTCTTTGAACTCTTTGAAATCTATTCTATGAAATCACAAGGGATGTCTTTTTTTGTCCAGTTTTCTCTCGTCATAAATCCTAAGAGTAGTCACTTACTTCCACGATTTCCTGGGCCACATTATGTCCAAGACTACAATGGAAACCTAAGAGTTGTCAAAACATTACTATATACCATTTCTGGTGATGGACATGGGCACTAATGATACTATCAGGAGCCTAGAAACTATTTCCAAAGATTATGAAGTCACCAATAAGAAATTGATGACCATTAAGGAAGCAAGATGTATTTTCTTCACTGCTACTCTCCAATAAAGACAGGGAATGCAAAAAGGAAAAAATTAGCAGCAAACTCCTTATAAGAAGTAAAATAGGACTTAGATTTCTGGAAGATAACTTAAAATATAAGATTGACAGTCTCCTGGGCAAGGACAGAGACTGCTAACAAATTGGAAGATCATTTGCCTTGTGTCTTGAAAATCTAATCAAAAGGACTTTCAATTTAAAAAGAGAAGTCCACTTGTGTATATTCCTCAAGCTGGATAAAGTACACTAGAGAAGTAACTACAACAGAGAAAATGAGCAATTAAATACAAAGGCGGGAGGAAAACAGACCTACATGGATATCAAAAGTTTAAACAACAAGCTAAAAGGATGAGAGGTTCTAATGCAAGGAAGCAAAGTTGACCTCATATGTATCACAGATTGAGGAAGATGAAACCTAGGACAAGAGTTAGTTCTGGACTGATAAACCTTATTTTCAGGGCAGCCAAGTGGCTCAAGAGCTAATCTAGAGTCAGGAAGACTAATTTCCTTGAGTTCATATCCAGCCTCGGGCCCTTACTAGATATGTATTCACTTTACCCTGTTTGCCTCAGTTTCCTTATTTGTAAAATGAGCTGCAGAAGGAAATGGCAAACTACTCCAGGACCTTTGCCAAGAAAATCCCAAATAGGGTCATGAAAAATCAGACACGACTGAAAACGATTGAACAACAAATGCAGAGTGAAATTGGAAGCAAAGGTACAATATTCACAGGAACTACAACAGTGTAAATGAGGTGGTCACTAGAAGAAAGCTAACTGAAAGACCAGGATGGAGCACACTCTGCTTCGAGACAGAGAAGGGGGAATAACAGCAGAATGTTGTAAACACTCAGACTGGGTCAGTGTGTCTGGTGTCTTTGCTTATTTTCCCTGGCTATGGTGGGAAGTTTAATTTGGAAGGAGATGAGTAATATAATGACAGAAAGTATCAATAAATATTTTTTAAGCGAGAGATAAGGGGAGCAGCTAGGCGACTCAATGGATTGAGAGCCAGGCCTAGAAATGGGAGGTCTTGGGTTCAAATTTCTGACATCACACACTTCCGAGCTATGGGGCCCTGGGCAAGTCACTTTTATCCCACTGCCTGGCCCTTACTGCACTTCTAAGATAAAAGGTAAGGCTATAAAAAAATTTTTTTTAAAGGAGAGATAGTTCTGAAGAAATATATTTAACTACATGAACGGACTAGTGTTATGTTTACTTCAATGCCAACCAAATTAATATTTTTACATTGTAAAATTTACAAAATTTTTTAAAAGTTTTATAAATTGAATTCAGCTGTGATTTCTCTGCAAAGGCTTATTTTTTGTAACTTTTGCAACTTAGTTTTTAAATTCACCAAAGTAGGTTCATTGGAATATCATATGCGTAATAGCTTATCCTATACACCAAAATCCTACCCAGAAAATTCAATGTAGGAAAAATAAGAAGTAAACCAAAGCCTCCTTGGAGTGGCCAACTTTTATAGTGCTAGGGGTTAAAGTGCTAGTGTTGTCTCAGTTACATTTTTTTAAACCCTTACCTTCAAGTCAATACTAAGTATCAGTTTCAAGGCAGAAGAGCAGTAAGGACTAGGCTGGTGATGGCAAACCTATGACACACAGCCGCATATGGACGCATACAGAGAAGTATGGGGCTGCATGCTGAGGATGAAACATTTGTTGTAGTGTAGTGTAGACACTCTGTGCACTATAGATGACAATTCTACCTCTATTAATTTACCTATTTTGGTTTATTAAATACAGTTATATATCACAGTTATACATTTTTGTTATTTAAACTATAAACATCGTGAAATTATGTTTTTTTTTCTCAAAGTGACACACCATCAGAGTTATATTCGTTTTTTTGGTGAATTTTGACACATTAAGCTCAAAAGGTTGCCCATCGCTGGACTAGGCAATGGGAGTTAACTGGCTTGCCAGGGTCCACACAGCTAGGAAGTGTCTGAGGCCACATTTGAACCCAGGACTTTCCATCCCTAGGCCTGGCTCTCAATCCACTGAGCCATTTTAGTTGCCTCTCCTTAGCTACATTTTCCACCAGAAAATGACTACTATCAGCACAATGCCCGACACCATAGTAGGAGCTAATTGATTGACTAAAGACAGCAATTCAATGATTGGATGGAGAATTTCTTGCCTTTGAGTGTGAGGTAGGAGTTTCATTTAATAATGATACTAAAATTCTCCCTTTTATCTACATGTTTCAATAAACAGTTGCTTCTTGCAGACAAATAGCTTTACAATCAATTGTGCATAACTGTTTTACTTGCAGAATATTCACAAATCTGTTCTGTTTCTACTTACTTGAAATTTTCTGGACCCAGCCGAACTTGTAGTGAACAAAAAGAAAGTAAAACAGAAGTCCGCTCAGTATAAATAGCACACAATAGAGATACGGTAAGTCCGGCTTACTGATGATTGGTGCCAGTACGAGGTAGGCTGAAATGAAGGTCACCAAGATGGGAATAACAATCGGCACCTGTAAAACAAAGCAACAAATTGAGATTGGTTATGGTGTATTCCTTCCCTAGTAGAAGAGACTTTAAATGTATGAATTTGTAAAAATGCACGTTCGATTTGAGTCAAATACCCAAACTCTAGTGTGACCAGGTTGTATTACTGAGGGTTAAGATTTTGTTCTAGGCCAACATAGGAGCTTTCTAAAACAAAACCCCAAATCTCTTATTAGCAGCTCTAACAACTCTCATTTTATTATTTGTTTTTTTAATTAACTTTTTTTTTGTTGTTAACAAAAATAGATTTTTCTTTCTCACACACATGCCCATCCACTATTGGTGATGGGGTGGGGCAGGGGAGAAACAAAACAATTTCACACAGTGACCACGTCCTAAAACTACGTGTCTCAGTCTATCATTTCTCGGTCGGGAGGTGGGTACGTGCTTCATGGCTCCTCATCCGGAATCATGGTTGCTCACAGCATGGTCAGAGATCTTAAGTCTTTCAAAAATCATTCCAACTTTGAGGGTGGCTGGTAGCACAAAGAATAAAACACGAGGCCCGCCGTCAGGAGGGTCTGTTTTCAAATATGGCCTCAGACAAAAGCTATGGGATCCCGGGCAAACCACTTAACCCTGTTTGTCTCAATTCTTCATCTATAAAATAAGCTGGAGAAGGACATGGCAAATCATTCCAGAATCTTCACTAAGAAAACTCCAAATGGAGTCAAGATCACTGAAAAAGACTGAACAACAAAATCAGACAATAAAGGGATCAAGTTAGTACATGGTAAAAATAAAAGCTCAGGGACCTACAAAATTGATCCATCGATGAAGAAACTGCTAAATAAATCACATTAGACACTGGGGATACGAGGCCAAAAAGAAAAACTGAGCCTACCCTCAGTGATCTTACAGTCTACATTCTCCCTGCACTATACGTGAACATGTAAATACATTTAAAGTATATACAAAACAGAATTTAAAAGTATCAAATTAAAATTAAAGTATTAAATTACAAAGTAATTGGTTAAAAAGTAATTAGGAGGAAGCCAAGATGGCCTAGTAAAGCAGAGAAGCTCAGAGTCGCCATGAGAATCCTCTCCAATCAATATTAAAATAATGCCACAAAACAAATACAGGAGTAAAAGAACCAAACAAGGAGACAGACAGAAACAACTTTCAAGAAAAGAAAGACCTAAAAGGTAGGCAGAAAAAGTAATCAGGAGGTAGAGTTAGAGCTGAACTCTGAAGGAAGGAGAGGGCTAGTTTAGTTCATTTAAAAAACAACAACAACAAAAACAACCCAGCACCTACCTTGATAGGTCTTTTATGGTCTTTCTTTGTAAACCTCATCACAATCAATCCTAATATAGTCAGGCCATAAAAGAACCATGAAGCAAAGCTGAAGTAGTTAATTAATGTATTTATATCCCCAGGGATGATGTACAGAATGGCAATGATGCCCTAGAGTAATGAAAAGAACGAATTTTGAGTTACCAGAACTTAAAGGTTGTCCTTCTGCAATCAGCCCTCTGTGAGAAGGGGGTGCTCTGAGGAGGGACCTCCTCTACTCAGAGAGCAGCAAAGGCACATGGGAACTTCTGTTACTGGCTTCCATCAAGCTCAACAGCAATCCAGCAAACGTATAAGGATCTGGTGTGGCCATGACAGAGGGAGGGATAAAAAAAACCACCCTCATTTCTTAGTCCAGTTCCTTTGGCCTTGGGGAAGGGAGGGTCTCTAGTGCTCAAGCTGAAATCTGGCTCCTCTCCTCTGTCTCTTGGCTGACTCAGAATCTATCCTGCCATCTCGATTCAAAATTAAAAAAAAATTCAAGTACAGTATTTGTAATACGAGTTAGGAGACTCGGGTGGACTCATGTGGAATGGTTTGAGCAGGGGGTAGCAAACTACCGCTGAAAGAGTCACTGGGGCAGCGGAGAAGTGGGAAAACCATCGAACCCTGAACACAGCCAACCCTCCTAGGAGCAAAGAAGCATGTGCTGTGCATTTGGAAACCACCATGATGGGCAATAGGCATTTTTCTGTCCAAGAGGTTTGCCTCGAATCATTTGTACTCACGTAGAAGATGATGGCAGGTGCCGGAGTTAAACGCTTAACGCTGATGTAAGAGAGCATCTTTAACATGTGACCTTCCCGTCCTGCCACGTAAACCAATCTGCCAAAATCAGAACATGGATTGGGATGCTCAGGAAAGAACTGCACAGACCCTCAGAGAAATGTTCTCATATTTACTGAGTTTGTACACATATGTAATATAATATATTTATAATAAATAAGTATACATTATAATATATTGTAATAAAATTATAAGTATATATTATATATGTTAACACAATAAAACATATATAATATGTAATATAATAATATAACTATAAAAATAAATATATCAAAATGTAAAAAATAAAATAAATAAATGATGAAACCTTCTGTCTTAGAATCAATACTGTGTACCAGTTCTAAGGCAGAAGAGCGATAAGGGCTAGGCAATGGGGGTTAAGTGACTTGTCCAGGGTCATACAGTTAGGAAGTATCTGAGGTCAGATTTGAACCCAGGACCTCACATCTCTAGGCCTGGCTCTCAATCCACTGAGCCACCCAGCTGCCCCCTAGAATGCAGTTTTCTCAAAGAGATAGAATATTTCTTTTAGCTACACTGTTGAATTTAGCGATAAATGAGTATAGATCTCAACTTCGTGATAGTATGAGGAGGTCAATTTTGGAAAAGTGAACTCTATGTTTTGTAAATGTAATATTCAACTCCCAAGATCCTTACAAGAAAATGGGACAAGTGTAGTCTGATTTATCTTTTCTAATAATCAGAAAGCTACCAAGATGAGCAAGTTTCTCTAAAGGGGAGAGTGTGGAGCTTGGGAAATTGGAAAGTTCATAGATATTCTGTGGGCCAAGTTGAGCATTTTATATCAAGCTCTTAGTTAGAAATTCTTTGAAGTGAAAAGAGTTTCTTTATTTTTTTAATTACTTTCTTTTATTTTTTATTATCACGCAAAACACACTTGCCTATTGGTCACTGTTGTAAGAGCACATTCATACAAAGCCAAAACCCAAAACAAAACCCTAAATGCACTGATTTAGTGAGAGAGAGTGCACTTGGATCCACCTCCATCCCACTCCAACAGTTCTGTCTCTGGAGAATAGTTACCTTCTAATGACGTTTCTTCACCATCATTTCGTGGCCTTCTGCCTAACCGATTAAAAGCAAAATTGAACTCATGACCATATCCCTGCCTTTAATGTCTCCTCTTGACTGTCCTTCATAACCATAGCAGAATAATCTTCCCAATGTGCAATTCTGATCATATTACTCTATTGTTTAAAATCTTTAAATAGTTCCTCATTCCTTCTTTTTAACCCTTACCTCTGTTTTAGACTTAATACTAAATATCAGATCCAAAGCAAAAGAACGGTGAGGGCTGGGCAAATTAGGGTTAAGTGACTTGCTCAGGGTCACACAGCTAGGAAGGGTTCGAGCTCAAATTTGAACCCAGGACCTCCCGTCTCTGCACCTGGTGCTCTAACCACTCAGACACCTATCTGCCCCCTCATTCTCTTCTAAATAAAAGTGCATCCTCCTTATTAGAGTATTTAAGGTTTTCCCCAGTTTGGCTCTCATTGAACTTTTCTCCCCTCGTCTGACATCACATTTGTTCATATACTCTGTGTTCCGTCTAGTTAGATTTTCCTGATCTTATCTTGTCCCCTCTATGTATTTACTAATATCATCCCGCTTGTCTGGCCTCAATCTAGCCAATGTCCACCTTCTCTATGTCCAGGGTCCAGCTCATATCCTCCATGAAGGCTTTCTGATCCCCTCTACCTGGAAGTGACTTTCCTTCCCCCACCCCCACCCCCCATTGCCTCTACCACCATCTACCAAATCTCCTAACTCTTTGGATCTCCTCTGACTGTGTCGCATCTTCTTATTTGGCTGCATTCATGCCTTCTAGAGTCCCTTACTCGGTTATTAGCTCCTTGAGGGCAGGGGCTTTTTATAGTTCATTTTCCCCCCTTCATACCATGTCTTGCAGAGTAGGTACTTAACAAAGGTTTTATTGCAACGACCTCAATTTTCTCCTTTGTGGAATATTTAATTCCAAAGTTAATTTGTGCTGCCCGTGCCTAATTCATTTAGTTGTCATGAAACTTTACCTCCCAGCGGTGAAACAGGTGCCATTAGCAGCGCCAATCGTTGAAAATGCCACAAAGACCGGAACAATCCAGGAAGCTGGATAGAGAACCCGGTCACCAAAAGTCTAGGAGAAGAAAAGAAGTTGCTCCAGAGGAAATTAAAGGTTCTTTGGACATGGAAATAAACTTGGTTTGATTCTGGTTCAATTCAGATCCTCGTGGTCTGCAAATTAAAGCCCGTCTTGTATTTGTTGTGGGTTTGTGCCTGACATGTGTGGCAATGATCTTAAAGGTCTTAAGGGTTTTCTTTATACTATGGAAAGCATCAGTTTGTCTTTAATGGACAGTGAAATCTTTTCCTTCTGATTCAGAAATTCTTAACTTCTTTTTGTGTCATGTACTCCTTTGGTAGCCTGATGAAGCCTCTGAATTCCTTCTCTGAATAATATTTTTAGATATATAAATTAAAATACATAGGTTTGCCAAGAAATAGAAATATATTGAACTGTAGTTTTCAAAATAGTTAACAGAACCAAGTTCATGGACTCCAGTTTAAGGAGACCTATTTTTTAATATATGTTTAAGTTATTTTTATTTTTTTATATTTATTTATTTCATTAAACATTTCCCAGTTACATGTAAAATTTTTTAAAAACAATCATTTAAAAAAATTTTTTTTAAATTCTCTGGAGGTGGGAGGACTTGAGTTCAAATGTGACTCCAGGCCTTTCCCAGCTGTTCACTTAACCTGGCTTGCCTGGCCCTTGCCCGTCTTCTATCTTAGAACTGAAGCTAATACTGAAGGTAAGAAGAACCCTCATTCTCGATGTAATGCTTTGGTGCCATAAGAAATGACGAGCGGATTTAATTTTTCAAGAACTTGGTGAGATAACCAAAAGTGACAAGAGTAGAACCAAGAGAACATTATGTAGAGCTACAGATTTAATCGCTGAAAAATAACTTGTGAATGTCCTCCTTCAGAGAATGAGCTGAGCAGTGGAAATGTGGGGAAGAGAGGCAGCACATGGCCTCTTCTCAGAGAAGTACATCTGGCTGCCCAGATAAACCCAGAGACTGAAACTTAAGAGTAACCTCCTCCTCCTCTGATTGGTTGAAAACATGATGCAGACAAATAGAAAATGTGCTCTCCTCTGATTGGCTAGGACCAAATGAATATTGAACATAATTAGGTCTCTCTGGCCTGGGTTCTGATTGGCTAGCTTCCATGTATAGAGTTTAACATTCTAGAAACCAGCCAATGGGGAAAGAGGGGAGGGACCATCTCTGCGTCAGAGACTAGGATAAAAGGGAGGCCTTTGACTCTGAGATCTTGCTCTCCCTTGCTGGCTAACACTTGGACCACTGTCTCACGAGTGCCCATTCTCCTGAGAATGAAATAAAGGAGACTTTGACACCTGGCCACCGAGTTCAAGATTTTGTTGTGTTTTGTTTTTTTTTTTGAGTAGGTTGTTCCTTTCAGAAACACAAAAAGACACAATCTATACATCTTGCCAGATGATATCTTTTATGGAAAGGAGAGAGGGACTAACTAAAAAAAATAATAATTTTTGAGAAAACCCTATTCCAATTGTTCATTTAGACCAGAGATATTAAACATAAGGCCCAGGGGCAACATGAAACCTACAACACTCTTGTGCCCAGAACCAGATTAATAAAATGTAATTGGGAAATATTTAACAAAAAAAGTAAAAAACATAATGAAATATATAGATAATATTAATGTGTAGCTTTCTAAGTCAATGTGTGGCCTGCAGAGACGGCCCCTTCGTGGTCTGGGTTTCTATCTGAGTTTGACACCACCGATTTCTGCCTCTGCCCCCTACACTGAGCCACAACCGCTGTGGGTGAGCTGTTCTGATTCTGCTTGGGCTCTACAATGGCGAGGTGGGGGGAATGAGAAATAAGGGCTGTCCTGTTGAAAGAGAAATGATCTCTCTCTAAGGTCTCCATCGCCCACAAAGAAGTATCTGAGCATCTTTAAGGATTCCAGAGAATTCGCTTTCCTGCTTTCACTCAGTTAGGGGTCATCTCATTCTCAAGGGAGACTTGCATGTATTCCTGATTGTAAGATCACAGATTTACATGTGAAAAGCACCTTAGAGAAGGTCAAGTTCAACCTCCTGATTTTATCAATGAGGAATTTTATCCAAAGTCACACAGGGAGTGACAGATCCAGGATTCAGATCCAGCTCTGACTCCAAATCCATGCTGGGGCCACCCTGTGGCTCGGGTTGAGGCCCATCACGAAATGCCCAACCTGGGATGTTGAGGACAAACTTTTACTTGGGCTCAACCCAACTCTGTTTAGCTACTTACTGGGCGTTTGAATCTTCCCCACAATAAAGAGAAGGAAAAGAAATATCAGAGGTTATGGGAGCACAAGGCAATTAGACGGTATAGCGGTCAAGAATTCAGGCACTTCTGTGCCTTTCATCGTTAATCAAAACACTATTAATAATAATGATGATAAATGATACAATTTGTTGCAAAAATTCTCGATGACTTACCACAGCCACAGCCTGGGACTGTAAAAGTTCTGTAGATGTCATTATGGTGAAGTATGAGACATTCATCAGCACGTAACACACAGTGACCAGAGGGATCCCGATGATGATAGCCAGCGGCAAGTTTCTAAGTTCACAAAAACCCGAGAACACAGAATCATTCAAAGCTGTCAGTATTTCTCAAAATACGTGCCGTAATAGCACTTGGTTAATGGTCTAACAATCCATACACTGAAAACTCAAATTTTTAACTCAATAATATTCTGCCTAAGCTTATAAAAATGTAATTAAAATCATTTTTTCAAGCAGATTCTCCTATTTTAGGTACAAGATCAGCTCACACACCTTCAAAAGCATAACTGGAAAACCCTTGGAGCTCTACCTCTCTGGGTGGGTGTGCCAACATTTGTTCTCTGCAGCAGTGACCGGCATTGTGGCCTCCCCTGGGCCAGCCCTTTGGTCAAACCACTTTTGTGTGCTTTGTCAAGAGACTGCTCCAGTTTTGTCCAGAAAGGGACGAATGACGCTTTCCTGAGCAGGGACCTCAGCGAGCATGTTTCTGAGTTACAAGAGCCAATGCTGGGAAAAGTGTAATCCTACCCCAGCATTTATATACGAATAGCTGGCATTTACGAAGCACTTTATCTTTGTTATTTTATCTTCACAACAACCCTGGGAGGTAGGTGTGAATATTATCCCCATTTTACTTTTGAGGAAAAGGAAGCAAACAGAGGTGAATTGATCTGGCCAGGGTCAGGCCACTAGAAAGCATCTAAGGTTGGTTTTGAACTCGTGTTTTCCTAACTCTAAATCCAAAGTTTTAGCCACTGTACCATCTAGCTTTCCTGCTCACTGGCCCAAACAGAAGGTGAAAAGTTTTGTTAAGATATGGATCAATGGTATGGCTCTATAGAAAATAAAGTGATGGGGGCAGCGAGGTGGGCCAGTGGATTGAGAGCCAAGAGGTCCTGGGTTCCAATCTGGCCTGGGACACTTCTTAGCTGTGAGACCTTGGGCAAGTCACTTAACGCCCATTGCCTGGCTCTTACCACCAATCTGCCTTGGAAGCAATGCACAATATTGATTCTAAGATGGAAGGTAAGGGCTTGAAAAAAAAAGGAAAAGAAAGTAAAGTTGCTTGTTTAGATATTTCTAGATGACAGATCAAAACTCTGTCTGCCACAGCCAGCCTAAGCCCTATCAGACCATAGGCTATAGTACTATCTAATGAAATCTCTATCTCCTAAAGAAACCAGCATCCACGTCATCTTCAAGGGGTGCAAAGGGAGAGCAGAGGGGCAGCAGAGGAGCAGCTCTGACAGCCTGTATGCAGAGATGACAGCGGACCCTACATCTTGCCTTGCCTTTCTCTGGCTGGGCCTGTAGGCACTTACCTGTAGGGGTTTTTAAGTTCTTCTGTAATGTAATTGAGCTGATTCCTGGAAAAAGAAAAACAGCCATGTCTAGTACACCTGTGATGTTCCAGCTGGTATCTCAAAGCACAAACGGCATGCCACACACTCCTCTCGTCACACACATTCTCTTCACGCAGGAACCCATTTTTCAACCATTCAGGAAATTCTCAAGCTGGGAAGCCCTTTGCTCAGTGGAAATGAAGACATTCCTGGTTCTTTCTGTTAGAGATGGCTTCTGATTGGTCCCCCTCCCTGCAAGCTCTCTGCTTTCCTCCAATTTATTCATTGCACAATAGTGAAAATTATCTTTCTAAAGGACAGGCTCTCTCATGCTCAAAAAACCTTCATTGCCTCGCTAGTGATTCTAGGAGAAAATGCAAATTTAATAACCAAATATTCAATGTTTTAAAATTCAATTTTAGCTCATTTTCAGGTCCACTTTCTTTCCTTCCCACCTCCCATTTACCCACCTACTTCCAAATGGAGAAACAAGAAAATCAAAGCCTGTTACATACTTGTAGAGTCAAGTCAAATCAATTCTTCCATTAGCCACATCCAAAAAAAAGCATATCTCAGGCTATACTTTGAGTCCGTCACCTCCCCACGTGGGGATAGGTATTGAGTTTCATTGTGGAGCTCTCTGGAATTGTCCTTAGTCATTGTGCTGACCAGAGTCTAACTCTTTCAAAGGCGATTGTCTTTATAATATCATTATTATTTTATAAATTCTCCTGGTTTTATTCATTTTCACTTTGTATCAGTAAATACAAGCCTTCCCAGGTTTCCCTGAAACCACCCTCTTCATCATTTCCTACAGCACAAGAATACTTCATTTTATTCATATGCCATAAATTGTTAAAATATTCACAATTGATGGTTACTCCCTCAGTTTCCAATTCTTTGCCAGCATAAAAAGAGCTACTAACAACACTTTTGTGATATGGGTCTTTTCCTCTTTAATTTTTTTGTGGTATAAACCCAGTAGCAATATCAATGGACCAAAAGATATTCACAGTTTAATAGATTTTTCAGCACAGTTCCAAATTGCTTCACAGGATGGCTAAATAAGTTCATAATCCCGTCAACTGTGCCTTCACATACTTATTTTCACACAGCCCTTCCAACATTTATTATTTCCCATTTTTGTCTATTTAGCCCATCTGATGGGCATAATAGCTTAGAGTTGTTTTAATTTGTATTTCTCTAGTTATCAGCAATTTAGACCTTTTCATATGGCTATTACTATCTTGAATTTTATTTTCTGGAAACTGTCTAATTATATCTTTGGACCACTTATCAATGGGGAATGGTTTTTATTCCTATAAATCTGGATTCAGTTCCCTATATATCTTAGAAATGAGACTTTGATCAGAGAAACTTGTTAGAAAGATTTTTATCTCATTTCTCTGATTTTCTTCTTGTTTCTTCTTTGCACTGATTTTTTTTTTTTAAACCCTTACCTTCCGTCTTGGAGTCAATACTGTGTATTGGCTCCAAGGCAGAAGAGTGGTAAGGGTAGGCAATGGGGGTCAAGTGACTTGCCCAGGGTCACACAGCTGGGAAGTGTCTGAGGCCAGATTTGAACCTAGGACCTCCCATCTCTAGGCCTGACTCTCAATCCACTGAGCTACCCAGCTGCCCCCTACACTGATTTTGCTTATACAGAGACGTCTAAATTTTATGTAATCAAAATTGACCATTTATAACTTCCTACGAAATTCTCTTTTCTCTTGTTTGGTTAAGAACTCTCCCCTATTCATAGATCTGACATGTACTTACTTTTTAAAAAAAATTTATTTATTTTTGAGACTATTTTTCCATGTTTACATGATTCATTGTCTGTAGAGCCCATCTCCCCAAATTACTTGTGGGTCAGTGAACTGGGATGAGAAAAATGATTCTGGGATTACATGGGGGCCGAACTGACAGACTAACAGACAGATATGCAGGAATCCTCTTGCTGACCAGTGACTTCTTAGAAGAACATACAATATCTGTGATGGGAAAAGTTTGTTTTTCCCATGCTTAGGAGCAGGCTTTGTGTTTGGCAGTTCCTATACCATGGCTGTGATTTTACTGGGATCTACTGTCATTACTGGGGGCTACAATTTTCTTTCCCTCTCCTCTTCCCTCACCCCTCCCAGAGCCAACAAGCAATTCCACCAGATGGTACAAATGTTGTCACTTGATACCTATTTCCATATTATTCATTTTTTGCTATAGAGTGATTTTTTAAAGCCTAAACCCCAAATCATATACTCATGTTTACATGTGATAAGTGATGTCATATGTTCTTTTTTTGCATTTCTACTCCCACAGTTCTTTCTCTCAATGTGGATAACATTCTTTTACATAAGTCCTTTAGGAGTGTCCTGGCTCGTTGCATTGCTACTAGTAGCAAAGTCCATTGCATTGGATTTTACCACAGTGTATCAGTCTCTGTGTATAATGTTCTCCTGGTTCTGCTCCTTTCACTCTGCATCAGTTCATTGAGATTCTCCCAGTTCATATGGAAAGCCCCCAGATCATCATTCCTTAGAGCACAATAATATTCCATCACCATCATATACCACAATTTGTTCAGCCATTCTCCAATAGAAGGGCGTCCCTTCATTTTCCAGTTTTTTGTCACCACAAAAGAGCATGGCTATGAATATTTTTGTACAAGTATTTTTCCTTATTATCTCTTTGGGGTACAACCTCAGCAGTGCTATGGCTGGATCAAAGGACATGCATTCTCTTAAAGCCCTTTGGGCACAGTTCCAAATTGCCCTCCAGAATGGCTAGATTAAGTCACAACTCCACCAGCAATGCATTAGTGTCCTGATTTTGCCACATCCTCTCCAACATTTATTATTTTCCTTTACTGTCATATTGGCCAATCTGCTATGTGTGCGGTGGTACCTCAGCATTCTTTTGATTTGCATTTCTCTAATTATGAAAGATTTAGAACACTTTTTATGTGCTTATTAGTAGTTTTGATTTCTTTATCTGAAAACTACCTATTCATGTCCCTTGACCATTTGTCAATTGGGGAGTGGCTTGATTTTTTGTACTCAGCTCCTTATAAATTGAGAAATGAGACCTTTGTCAGAGGTTTTTGTTATAAATTTAGTCTCCCAATTTGTTGCTTCCCTTCTAATTTTGGTTACATTAGTTTTGTTTGTACAGAAACTTTTCAATTTAATATAATCAAATTATTCATTTTATATCTGACATGTACTTCTCCCACACACCTCTAAATTGTTTATGATGACACCCTTTCTATCTACATCATATATCCATTTAGACATTGTCTCAGTATTAAAAATGAGATGTTGGTCTATAATTGGTTTCTGTCACACTGCTTTCCAGTTTTCCTAATAATTAGTGTCAAATAATGAGTTCTTGCCTCAATAATTGAAATTTGGAAGTTTATCAAATACTAGGGCACTGTGCATGTTTACCTCTTTATATTGTGTTCCTAATGTTTCATTGATCAACTTCTATATTTCTTATATGGTATTAAAATGTTTTGATGTTTATAGCTTTGCAAGTACAACTTGAGATCTGGTACTGTTAAGTTGCCCTTCTTCCCACTTTTTGTTTTTTCACTAATTTTTTTTTTTTGTATTCTTGACCTTTTGTTCCTACAGACGAATTTTCTTATTGCTCTTTCTAGCTCTATAAAGCAATCCACTGATATGGCATTGAACAAATAAATTAACTAGGACTAATTTTGCCATTTTCATCATATTGGCTCAGTCTAACCACAAGAAAATAGATCTATCTTTATAAAGAGTATTTAATAATTGTGTTCATATAATTCTCATGTGTGTCTTGGCAGGTAGAATCCTCAAGTATTTTATTTTTTCTCTTCCTGCTGGATTTTGCTGGTATTATTCAGAAATATGATGATTTGTGTGGACTTATTTTTATATTCTGCCACTCTGCCAAAGTTATTATTTCAATTAGTTTTTTGGTTGATTTTAGGACTTTTTAAGTAAATCTTCATTTTAGCTACAATAAATGATAATTTTGTTTCCTTTTTGTCTACACTTCCATTTATTTTTCTTGTCTTAATGCTATAGTTCATATCTAGCACTATATCAAATGAACTATATCAAATGAAAAGAAATAAAGATTTCTTTTTCTTAATCTTATTGAAAAGTTCTCTAGTTTGTCTACCTTAAAGATAATGTTAGTTCTTGGTTTTTAGATAGCTAACACATATCATTTAACCTAGGCTTTTTATTAGATTTAACCAAGAGGAATGGATATTGTAATCTCTAAAACTTGTATGATTTTTGTTGTTCTTCCTAATAATATGGTTGATTATAGATTTCCTCTACTTCAGTTACAAATCCAGTCTTGTCATAGTTTACAATCTTTGGTAAATATTGCTATTGTCTCCCTGCTAATATTTTATTTAAAATTTTTACTTCAATATTCATTAGGGATATTAGCCTATAGTTTTTTTTTCTCCATTTCCATTCTCTCTGGATTAGGTATCAAGATAATATTTATGTCATGGAAGGAATTTGGCAGAACCTGATTTTTTCCCTTTTTTCAATTTTTATAATGTTATAATTAATTTTTCATGAAATTTTTAGTAAAATTCACTTATAAATCCATCTGGTTCTGAGGCTTTTTTCTTTGGGAGTTCATTCATGGCTTGTTCAATTTATTTTTCTACATTGGGGTTAAATATTTTATTTCCTAATCTGTTCATCTAGGGCTATTTGTATTTTTGTAATTTTTTACCCATTTCATTTAGAGTGTTATTTTATTGGCATATAATTGAATAAATTGATCCTAATAGTTTATTTTATTTCTTCTTCATTGATTGTAATCTGATCACTTTATTTTCTTTAAAAAAATGAGCTGGATAAAGGTATATCTGTTTTACAAAGAGGTTTTTTAAAAAAATAAAACATATTTTAGGTGTATTAATTCAAAAGTTTTTTCTTTCAGTTTTGTTAATCTGTTCTTTGATTTTCAGTATTTTTATCTTGGTCTTCAACTTGGGGGCTTTAATTTGTTACTTTTCCAACTTTATTTAGGTATGTCCAATTTGTTGAGTTGCCATTTCTGTTTTATGTTTAGATATATAAACACTCCCCTAAGTAATGTTTTGGAAATATCCCCCCCAATATATTGTCATCTCATTGTTGACATTTTAATTAAATTTTAACTTTCCTATGATTTTTAATTTTTTCTTTAAAGGCCCTTTACTGACTTTAATTTTGTCACATTATGGTTTTTAAAGATGTGTATTGATATTTCTACATTTTTGTATTGGTTTGTGAGATTTTTATGCCATAATACATGATCTTTTTAATGAATGTGCCATAGGGGCAGATAGGTAATGCAATGGAAAGAGCTCTGGCTCTAGAATGAGGAAAACCTGAGTACAAAAACAGCCTCAAGCTGGGCGAAAATGGACTAGTCACTTAACCCTGTAAGCCTTAGTTCCTTCATCTATAAAATGAATTAAAGAAGGAAATGCCAACCCACTTCAGTATCTTTGCCAAGAAAATCTCTCATGGGGTCACAAAGAGTCAGACACAAGTGAAAAATGACCAAATAAGAATAAAACATGCATGATTGAGAAATATGCATACTCCTTTCTATTTCCATTCAATATTTTCCAGAGGTCTATAATTTATAACTTTTCTAAAATTCTATTCACCTAAATAAATTTTTGTTTATTATTTTAATTAGATTTATTTAGGTCTGAAAGAGATAGATTTAAGTCTCCCACTTTTAGTGTTTTACAGTCTATTTCTTCCTATAATCATTTAACTTTTCTTTTAAGAATTTAGATGCTATGCCATTTGGTCCATATATGTTTAGTATTAATAATAATAATTCATCATCTATGTGACCTTGCAACAAAATGTATTTACCCTAATTATGTTGTTTAATTAGGTCTATTTTTGCTGTTGTTTGCTCCAATACCATGATTGCTACTCCTGCCCTTTTCATTTCAGCTGAAGCATTAATTGTAGTACTTATTAATTTCATATACATCTTTCTGTTCTAAGTGTGTTTCTTATAAACAACATATTATTGAATTCTGGTTTCTAATTCTTTCTGCTTTCTCCTTCTATTTTATTGGTTAGTTTATCCTCTTCATTTTCACAGTTATTTCTACTAATTGTTATTTCCTTCTATCCTATTCTTTGGTAATTTCCCCTCTCTTTGTTTCCTGCCTTCTCTTTAAGAATTTGTTTTACTTACAACTAATCCTTCCCTTGGTTTAACCTCCCTCAGAATTTTCTTTTTTCCTTAAAATAATAAGCTCTTTCCTTCTTGTTTCTCTGTTGACTGAAATGAATTTCCATACTCAAATGTTTAGGTACATTCTTTCCTCCTTTAGCCAATTCAAATGAGAGTAAGCTTCATTGCCAATCACTCCCTCTCATCCCTTTCTCATTGTTGTATAGACTTCTACTTTTGCAGTGCAATTATATGAGATAATTTCCACATTGTTCCTCTCCCTTCTCTTAGTGTACTCCTCCCACCTCCCTTTCCATTCTTCTGGTTAGATCATCAAAAAATAACAGACCCATACTTGGGACTTCTTATTAGATATCTTCTATGACTTCTAATTATGATAGAACACTTAACAAATACATGGATCATCACCTCATATTAGACTGTAAGCAGTTTATCTTTGTTTATTCCTTCATAATTATTTGCTCATGTTTACTTTTTAATACTTTTCAACTTAGTATTGAAAATAATTTTTAGCTCTTTCTTTATCTCTTCCAGGAATTCTGGTTGGACCGAGAGTCATTTTCCTTTCAGGCTTTGCTTTTAGAAGTTTTTGAATAATTCTCTTCTTTAGGGCTTGTGTCTGAACTTCTCTGTTAAAATAACTCTTTATGGTAAAATTCTTTTTTTGTTTGCTCATCATGCCAACCTACTTCCTGACTTTGGACTTTGTGTTAAGACCAAGCTCTACGTTTCTGAAGAGAATGTCTGAATTGAACTTCTATTCTCTTAGGTCCTTCTGCTGCTTTCTTAGCGTATTGAATGTACATTATTCTAGGATTTCAGGGACAGCTCAGGCTGGGGACCTGCAAGTCTTCAGAGCTCCCAAAGTGATGTGATCTGAGCAGGGCATTCTGCTTAATGTCTTCCTGCTTTGAAGTCAGCAAGTTCCTGACCCAGGTTTGGGCCAGAGTAATATGCCTGTGGGTTTGCCCCTAGTTGAAAGATTTAGTAGACTGTTGCTGGATGTAACCACTATCTGCCAGGTGGAAAGCTCTGCAGGTTCAGAGCAAGAGAACTGCGGATTCTACTTTGTCTCGGATCCTTGCCTGGATTATTCCTGTGTAGGTTTCAGACTGGGATGGAGGATTGAAGAGAGTCTCCATTCAGCTCCTGGGGGTTGTGTTCTTACAGCTGTTGCTTGCTCTTGGCACAGCCTGGTGCCCCTGAATGCTCCTCTCTGCTATTCCTGGCCATTGTTCCTTCTTAGCCCTCCTGGGATCCATAACCCACAACTGGGTAGTGAGCGACAACCATCAGCACCCATTTCCACGCCGTAAGCTAGTTTAAGGAATCCCTTGGACTTCCTTCTGCCCCAGTGCTTCCTGCCTCAATGGCAGCCCCGTTCCTCTTTCGGTCCTTGGGGACTACAATGCTTGGTTAGGAGTGCTTTGGCCATATTCTGCCCCTAAGATTTGCAGACTTCTCTCTCTGCTTCTCTCTACCGATTTGGACTAGAAAAATGATTTATTGGGACTTTTCTTGGATTTCTCAATCAGCATGTATTCTAGTGTGTTTTTTAGATCTTCCTGGTGGTGTTAAGGATGGGGAACTCTGCCATCTTCCACAGGGTGTTCAACCTACCTCACCAGCCTTTGCCATGTTGTTCCTCTCCACGGACATTCCAGTCAAACTGGGCCTCTCCTGTTCTCTGAACTCTGAACTCAAGCTATTCCCCATGCTTTGAATAGACTCCTTTCATATCCATTATGGTCTTTAACTGCCTTCAGTATTCATTTCAGGCACCAGGCCCTCTGATAAGCAGACCTTCCCCAAGATCCCCAAGATGCTAGTCCTTTTCCCTCCTCAAAAGACCTTGTTTTATGCTTATTTGTATACATTGTTGTATCCCTCTCAATAGGGTTAAAGATTCTTGAGTTCATTAAATTCTCAGTGTCTCGGTGGTTAATAAATGTTTGCTAAATTAAAATAAAGTAGGTTAGACTTCAGGTTCACTCAAGCAATAAGAGAGTACATTAGACATTTTCTCCTGTCCCCATAATCTCTCAAATCTGTCCAAAACAGAAATTATGCACCAAAGATGAATCAATTCAGCTGTATTCATGGTCTAGGCCACCCAAAATCCGAAAGAAGATTTACAAAAAGAAACAAACAAATCCACTGACCTGGAGTTTATTCAGAACCCTTCCCAGCCCTCTCATGCTACCTACAGGAAAGCTGCATTAACAAACCTAAGGATCATATCAAAATCCACTCCTACAACCCAGTCCCTCCTTCCCTAATACGGTGGGGATCATGGCTCCAGGGGAGTCCTAGTCCTTGACAGCCACAGCCCTTTAGAAGCAAAAGTATGACAAGAACTGCAACTCAGGAACACCAGCACTGCAGAGCTCCAAATTAGGGTTAGGACTATGTTGGGGAAAACAGGCTATAAACTCCTGGTATTAGACCAGAGAACCTAAGAAAGAGAGAGGGGAACAAGGATAAGTGGGAGGGCTGTGCTACACTTCAGGAAGCCTCTAATTAGGACCAGTTCTGTCCCCATAACAATCAGCTGGCCCAGAGACCTAGACCTTTGGACTGTGAATTGTGGGTGGAGCCTGAGACACCTTAAAAAACTAGTCCTGGGTGTAAACCACCTTCCAAGAGTGGAAAGAGCCTGGGAGAGATTGATAAGGAAAATAAAGGAGGGGTGGGGGAGAGAATGAAATTACCAAAGATTTCAGGAAGAAGAAAATTTAAAAACATAAACATAAATTAGCAGAAATCAGTAACAATAGAAGGAAATGTAACCCCCAAATCAAGTAAATGAGTTCAGGTGTCTATGAATAAATACTGCAAAGTAAATGAAAATGAGCTAACATTTGATAAGACAGAAGACCCTGAGAATTTGAGGAAAATGAGGGACTATAATCCACTATTCCAGAGTAGTTTAAAAAAGAAATGACAATTATTAGAGCATAATTCATATCTTGTACAGCAAAAATAATGAATAGGAGAGGAAAGCTTGAATGTGGAATGGCAAGCCTCACCAAAGAAACAAAAGAGAGAATAATAGATTGGGAATACAAATATTCAGAAGTGAAGGACAATCTAGAAGAAGAGAAGCAAAAAATGTTAAAAGAAATTATGTTCATTATGTAAGCAAAACATATTGAACTTAAAGTTGGGATGCACAGAGACTACTTAAGAATTATTGGTCTCCCAAAAGGACAAATTTGGACAAAAAAGTTTAACACTAGTGAAGGAAATAATAAAAGAGACCTGTCTAGAACTTCTATATATAGAAAATGAAATTCCAAATGAAGAATTCACAGATTGCCTCCAGAAGAAACCTAAAGCCCCAAGCTCCAAGAAGTATAGTGGTTAAATTTAACAATTCTATTCAGAACAAAGTTTTGTGAGCCATCAGGAGAAAAATCTTCAAATACAAAGGAGAAGACATTTAAATAATGTTCCACACCCACTAGATGAAGGAGAAAAGGATAGAACATGGGTTCCAAAGAATACTGGAGTTCTGAATACAGACCAGGTGACCTGCTAATCTGAGCTTAACCATAAGGGATAAAAGTTAGACATTCAATAATAAAGAATTTAAAACACTTTTAGAAAGGAAACCAGAATTGTTTGTCTCTCCTAAACACCAAATGACAGAAATTTGGGAAGAGTGAAAAAACAAACAAGCAGACAAGGCCTGCAACAGAAACAGTGGCCTCAAAGAGATCAGTAAGAGGACCTCTTTCTAAATATACAAGGAGAAACATGGGTGATGGTGGAAATCTGATAAAAAATAATAGTGCAAGGCAGGCAGGCAGCATTATAGATAGAACTTGGTGGCACTCTACCTATAGATGAATCGATGCTTTTTTGTGGAACTACATTACAGCATGAGAAGGTACATGAAAGGGCTGGGAGAGGGGAGCAAAGGGATGGAGAGGAAAGAGTAATGATGGAATCTGAAATGCTGGAAAAAAAACTGGAATCAAATCAAGGGCTAACAATGAGGGGATGGTGACCTTTATGGTATCAGAAAGAGAATAACCTAGAAATAAGTGAGGAGGAGGGCAAAAGATTGAAAAAATGAGGAAAGATAAAAGTCCTTACTTTGAAGGTTGGTGAATGGAGATAAGGACCTTTCAGTAAATGTGGCCAGCAGGATTTGGTGCTTGAAGAGTCTACTTGTTCAAGGAGGGGTGAAGAATTGGAATCTTGGGGGCAGCTGATACTAGGAGGAGTGAGAGAACAAGGAGGATATAGAAAAGAGATTTCTAAACACAGACAGAAAAAAAGGTCAACAAGGGTGGGTATATATCAAGGAAAGGCTGCCAGATCAGACTTAGCTGGAGAGGGGTCCTAAGGTAGGACACTGTCTTCTCTGAAACCTTGCAATAATTGGCATTGTTCTGGAAGCAAGACACAATGGAAAAGGGAAATCCTTGGAGTAATCTCTACAAAATAGTGACCAAAATCCCCTAGAGGGAAGAGTCTAGAATGGATCCCTTGGAAGTTTTTATTACATGAAGAATACAGAGAAAAGAGAGATACTAGATAAGTGTAGGGGTCATAAATCAGAGAACGAAGATCTAGAGTAAACAGGAGATAATAGATAATGAAGAGAGTGAGATAAATACTTTTTTGGAAAGGGGTACAAATTTTTTTTTAAACTAATGAACTGAACAAGCTAAAGAGGAGGAGTGGAAGCGGGAATCTACCTGATTGAGAGGAAAAAAGAAGGGGAAGAACTATATAACCAAATAAAAACAGGAAAAAAAAAGAACTAGTAACCAAAACCCTAAAGGGAATAGGATATCAAATAAGAAGAGGAAATCCATGGGAAGGGGAGAGAGCCAGTTGGAATAAGAATATCTTTAAAAAGTTATCTTTTTAAAAAGTAAAGTAACTGAAGGAACATAATACCAACAGAAGAGAGAACTTAAAACTGAAAAACCTCTGCACAGACAACAATGATGTATCTAGGACAGGAAAGGAAGTAGTCAAATGAGAAAAAATGCATCAAATTTTTCTGATAATGGTTTGGTATCCAAATACATAAACATATGCATATATGTATGCATCTCTAACAGCCATTCCCTAATTGAAAAAAAAAGGTTAAAGATATGACATACAAATAGAATGACTAAAATATCCAAACCTTTTGAACTAAAAAAACTCCAGTAATAGGCTTATACGCTACAGAAGCCATGGATGAGGAAAAAGTCACCCATATACTCCAAAATATTTTATAGCGGCCCTTTTTGTGAAAACAAAGAACTGGAAACAAAGTAGATGCCCATCGGTTAGAGGATGATTAAACAAACTGTGGTACCTAAATAAAATGGAATACTACCGTACTGTAAGACATTTTGTATGTGATGAATACAGAGCAGCATGGAAAAATTTAAATGAATTGATACAGTGTTAAGTAAGCAGTCAAGAAAAAAACATACAGTAACTAGCAGCAATGCTATGATCCAGAACAATTCTGAGGGACTTATGAGAAAGAACGCTATCCACACCCAGAGAAATAACTGTGCAAGCAGAAATGCAGAAGAAAAACAACTGCTTGATCACATAGATCAATGGGGATATAATTGGGGATGTAGATCTAAAGCAGTGATTCCCAAAGTGGGTGCCACCGCCCCCTGGTGGGTGCTTCAGAGATCCAGGGAGGCAGTGATGGCCACAAGTACATTTATATTTCCTATTAATTGCTATTAAAATTTTAAAAAATTAATCTCCAGGGGGCTAAGTAATATTTTTTTCTGGAAAGGGGGCAGTAGGCCAAAAAAGTTTGGAAGCCACTGCATTAGGATCACCCTAATGCAAATATTAATAATATGGAAATAGGTCTTGATCAATGACACATGTAAAACCCAGTGGAATTACACATTGGCTGTGGGAGGGGTGTGGGAGGAGGGGAGGGAAAGAATGTGATTCATGTAACCATGGAAAAATATTCTAAATTAATTAAATAAAATTAAAAAAATACTCAGATTAAAAAAAAACACATACACTGTAAATTGGAAGAACAACACACCAAAAAAATCAAATGTAACAAAATGATAGACAAGTGGGACTCAAATGAAGAGATGTAAGAAGATACCCTCTAATCCCCCTCTAACCACTTTTGTGGAAGGTCCACAAGTATCCCACACTGCATGTTTTCAGACTTTAGTGCTAACTTTTTTTTTTCTCTCCAAAAAACAACAACAAAATGATTTATTGTATGGGATGGCTCTCCAGGAAAGGAGGTGGTGATGTAAGAGATAGTATCAACAAAAACATATTTAAAAAATGAAAGAGATTAACCTAGAAACTCATGCTTATTCACTGAAAATGACCAAGATTTTCAAGATAAGAGTTCTAGGTCTAAAATCATTTAAAATTCTGAATTTTAAATTTTAAGTTCAGATAAAAATCTGAAAATTTAAATTCAAATTCAAATCATAGATCTATAGAATTTTACAACTGGAAGGGACTTCTTTGTTTTATAGATAAAGAAACTGAGACCCAGAGAGAGATGAGCAGAAAAAGTTAAAGTTGGCTGGAGGTCCCCTGAAGGGCAGCCCAGGACCCTTTCCACTGCATTCCCTTGTATCTCCCTTGTGATGCTCTCTCAGGCCACCAGCTTTTCTGTCATTTCACTTTCTTCACTTCTCAGTCTTAACCTTATAGTTAACCAATGCAAGACCGCATGATCCTTTACTGTATAAACCTTTGCTCCATCTCCTCAACACTGAGGCCAAGCCCCAACTGTCCCACTTTCCTACCTCCAAAGCTGGACATATGCTGCTGAATTCTACTGGAGGAGGCCACTCAACTGTGATGCCTGGGAGCCACTACACTGCAAGTTATTTAATATCTATCAAATCCCCATTTATTTTTAAAGCAATCCTTTTAGCCCTCTCTAACAGATTTTCAGGGGCAGCTAGGTGGATAGAGTGCTGGTTTGGAATCAGGAAGAGCTAAGTTCAACTCTTAGACATCTACTAGCTATATGACCAAAGGCAAGTTTGCCTCAGTTTCCTCATTTGCAAAATGAGCTAGAGAAAGAAGTGAAAAACCACTTCAGCATCTTTGCCAAGAAAACCCTAAATGAGGTCATGAAGAGTTGAACATGACTGAAATGATTCAAAAAATAACAACAGGGGGCAGCTGGGTAGCTCAGTGGATTGAGAGCCAGGCCTAGAGACGGGAGGTCCTAGGTTCAAGTCCGGCCTCAGACACTTCCCAGCTGTGTGACCCTGGGCAAGTCACTTGACCCCCATTGCCTACCCTTACCACTCTTCCACCTATAAGTCAATACACAGAAGTTAAGGGTTTAAAATAAAAAAAAAATAACAACAAACAGATTCTAAATCTTTTCTTTTCAACTGAAATTTCAAATAGCACCTTTCTCTTCCCACCTTTTTTGCAGAGGATTTCTTCTCATGTTTTACTAAGAAAATTAGTCATTTGCCTTGAACTTCTCTCCTGCTCTATATTTCAAAACCTTTTGGCATCATCCCTCGTTCTGTCCTTTATTTTTTCTGGCCACTTGAGCCTAATTCCTCTTCTTGTCCCCTTGATCCTACCCCTTTCTGTAACCTCCGAGAGAATGCTCTCAAGATGCTCTCTTCCCTGTCTCTGTGTCTCTAATTTTCAATTTCTCACTATTTACTCACTTAGTCCCTGTTGCCTACAAACACATTCAGGTCTCTCCCATAACCCTTAAAAAGCCATCAATTGACCCTATTATTCTCTTGAGCTAAGATCCTACATCTTACATTTCTTTTCTTGGCTACTCTTAGAAAAAAAACAATTATGTGCTCTTATCACCCCTCCTCATTTTTCCGTCTTTTGAATTTGGCTTCCAATTTCATAACTTACAGAAACTGCTATGCCAAAGATCCCAAAGATTTCTTAGTTGCTAAATCTTGTGGCCTTTTTTCATTCCTTATCTTCTTTTTTTAATCTCACTATAGCACTAAATACTAATTGACCTCCTATAAACTCTGGGGTTTTGTGACATTGCTTTCTCTTAGTTTTCTTTCTACTTGTCTGACTATTCCTTCTCATTCTCCTTTGCTACATTCATAGGATAGCTGTTAATGTTAGGTATACCACAAGGTTCTGAAGTAAATCATTTTCTCTTCTCTGTATATTCTTTCTTGGCGACTACATTTGCTGCTGAGGGTTGAATGTTATCATCTCTATGCGGGTAACTCCCAAGTCTATATAACCAGTCCTTATCACTCTCCACTCTTGCATAACCCACTGCCCATCAGACAGTTCAAATGATATTTTCCTGAGATATCTAAAACACGACTTGCCCCAAACAGAATTTATATTTTTCCCCCCAGAACTCAATTCTCTTCCCTTCTTCTCTGTTTCTGTAAAAGACACTATCATCTTCATCTTTCCATAACCCAGATTTGAAAGCCTGGAGTCTTTCTCAACACCTTATACTTACTCATTCCCCAACCTCCAATTGCAATCAGTTGCCATGTCTTGTTGATTTTACCTCCACAACATTTCTTTCATCTATTCTATTCTCCCCACTTACCCAAACTCAGGTCCTCATCACCTCTTGCCTGGGCCACTTTAATAGCCTTATAATTAGTCTCCCTGCTTCCAGTGTCTGCCCTCTACAGTCTATATTATACACAGGGAAGTCAAAGTGATATTCCTAATCAATACATCTAACAGCATCACTTTCTTGCTCAGTAAATTCCTTTTTTCTTGGTAGCATTTAAACCCCTTCATGACCTGGTTTTTACTTACAGATTTATTTTATTTTATTTTTTACAGATTTATTTACTTTCTAGATTTATTAATATGTAATTTCCTTTAACACACTCTGTAGATCAGTAACCTGGCCTGCTGGTTGTTATTCACACATGACATATGACTACCCATCTTCATGATGGAAGGCACTCCCTCTTCACCTCAGGCTCATAGACTCTCCCACCCTAAATTACCAGCCACCTTCTCAAAATTAACTTGTTTTTGTTTTATACACACACACACACACACACACACACACACACACACACACATATATATATGTATATATATATTTGGAATGTTGTTCCCTCAGGCCCTAGAGGGCAAAGAATGTTGTCTTTATATCCCCAATGCTTAGCATATGGAAGGTGTTTAATAAATGTTTGTTGGTTTAATGACACACTTAAAGCAAAACTTGTTTCTTTGCATTAAAGGATGTGGAAACTGAAAGGCATTACTTGAAGCCCTCATATCCACAGTGTCCAGTTAAATGATAACAGAGAGAAATCAGAGAACATGGAATGTGATTAGCTAGAGAGCCAACCCTGTTTGGACCACACAATTAATGTCATTTCAACTTAATGAAAAAAAAGTTCTTTTTCTTAGTCAAAACCTGTAAAGATGAGGAATTTTACCTTTTAACTGTTTACTTAAGGAAAACCTCTAATTGATACTTGACATAATGTCCAAGTTTGAGTTAAACCGAACCCTTAGGGAGAATCTAGTACCAGAATGATTAAAAGAGAAACAAATCACAAGATTTCAGAGTCCTCTGCTTACTTTTGAAGGTCCAGGTTACAGTGGGCAGGGGTGTTTGCTATTTCTATGCCTTTTAAGTACCCAGATAATAACTTACCATCCATCATATGCCCAGAGTCCATTATAAAATGCCAGACTGATGGCACCCACAGAGATACTGGCATCATCAAAGGAATTTTCAAAATTTTTTGTTTTTCCTGAAATAAAAGCATAGTTTCGGTGGGAATTGACAGATAAAACTGATGGGTTCACCCCTATTTTCCACCTGAAAGAAGTTTGTAAACAATGATTTCAGGTTTAAAACAAATACTTTGACAATAAAATGAGAGGCTAAAGATTCTTGTGAACTAATCTGCTAGACTGATTTCTTACATTTCCCTATTTCTGCATAAAATTAAAAAATTATATCTAAGAACCACTATGCAATTCCAGCAAAAAACTCAATACTGATATTATCATATTAAGACACTTTGGACCTAATCCTCTGTCCTTGAGAGATAGTTGTTCCAGTGCCTTAGAAAGTTCTCATTCAGCAAATGCATAAATGTCTACTATGTCCAAGGCAATTCTAAGAGAAGACGTTAGTATAATAAACAATGAATTGGTGTCCGAAGACCTGAGTTCAAGTCCCATCTCAAACATTTGCAAATCACAGCTTCTCAGTTCCCCAGGCAACTCTCTAAGACTATAAATTGCTGAGCAGTTCAAACTGCTTCTCCATTTCTTCCCTTAAATCCTCCAAAACATTATCAGGTATTATGCTACTAACTGGAGGTAAAAAGGAAAAAACAAAACAAAACAAAAAAAACAGAACAAAACCCTTGCCCTCAAAGGGTCTACACACGACCATAGCCTAGCTTGGCTGATGCTCGGCAGTGGGAAAGAAAGAAATGAGATTTACCTTGTGCGAGGAGCACAATTCCACTTATGATTATAATGGCGACAATCACCAGCTTGGCTGCGGTGAAAAAATTCTGTACGTAGCTGCCCAGCTTCACACTCATGGCATTCACTGTTGTGATAACCACTGGAAGAAGAGTCAGACAGAGGAAAGGAGTTTTATATTCTAGACTTTTCAAAATCCTTGATCTCAAGATGTAGAAAGGGATTTGGGAAGATTCTGGAAGACTACCCTGAATATGATCGGGGATGTTGACTCTAGATCAGTGGTTCCCAAACTTTTTTGGCCTATCGTCCCTTTTCCAGAAAAAATAGTACTTGGCCCCCCTGGAAATTAATTTTTTTTAAAATTTTAATAGCAATTAATAGGAAAGATAAATGCACCTGCTTGGCCATCACCGCCCCTCTGGATCGCTGCAGCACCCACCAGGGGGCAGTGGCACCCACTTTGGGAATCACTGCTCTAGATGTTCACTCTAGTGCAAATATTAATAATATAGGAATAGGTTTTGAACAATGACACATGTATAACCCAGTGGAATTGCTTGTTGGTTCCGAGTAGGCAGAGGGAAGGGAAAGAACATGAAACATGTAACCATGGAAAAATACTCTAAATTAATTAATTAATTAAATAAATTACTTTATGAAAAAAATTAAAAAAGAACACCTTGCTATTCAGGTGTAGGGATATTCCCTGCAATTACATTACCTATTTAGTTTCAAGGGAAATATATACCTCTATATACCTGCATGTTTGTATTGTGTAATTAGAATTTGCTCCCCAGAACTCTCTTACCCAGCATCCCATTTACGTGCTCAGGCTGAATGCAAACACTGTGTGCATACATAGGGGGGATATACTTTGATGTGATCCTGTCCCTCTCTCTCTTCTTCCTGGGACATGGCTGTGGAGGCTGGGGGAGAGCTTGGCAGGAAAGCTTACTCACATGGTCCTACTTAAGTTTTGTATTTCTATTCTTTATTTCTTCTACTTCAAGTGATTACTAATAAATCTTGTAAAATATAAAACTTGGAGTTATCAGACATTAATTTAAATCTTACAGTATGTATAGATGTGTGTATATTTTAATTATACATATTTATATATAAAAGATAGGCAAGAGAACATTTTAATTATCTTTGATTGTTTTAAACATAGGGCAGCTAGGTGGTCCAGGGGAGAGAACACTGGGCTTAGAATCAGGAAGACCCGAGTTCAAATCCAGCCTCAGACACTGACTAGGACCCTGGGCAAGTCCCTTAATTCTGTTTGCCTCAGTTTCCTCATCTGTCAAATGTGCTAGAGAAGGAAATGGCAAACCACTCTGGTCTGTCTGCCAAGAAAACCCCAAATGGGGCTATGACTAAAATGATTGAGCAACAATTGTTTTAAACATCTCTGATTTGGACATCGGACGTTCCATGGAAGCTTAACAAGGTATGTGTGTTCAGGAGGGGAAAGCCCCCTGCCAGCAGTCTACTGGGAATGAAACTCTTTGCCCGAAGTATGTAAGAGGAAGAGTCGAGTCCCTGTCCACGCCTTTTAAGCTCCATCTATCACATCTCACCCATGCCTTAGCCAGGCTCTGCTCTAGATTCTATGAGAAGGAAGTAACAGGGAGGCCAAACTTAAAGGAAACTTCAGGGAAAGCATTATTTGCTACAGGATAGTCATTTTGTCCTGAGCAGTCCTAGAGCCGGGGAGGCTCCAGGGACCCCCGTTCTCTGAGGGGGGCACAGACAGAGCGATGAGGACACTTACAGATGGCAGCTGCCGCGAGACACTTGACCACGAGCACGGGAGGCTTACAGTTGCTGTAGAAGGGGACCGACACGTATTCAGCAAAGCTGAGGCAAATGATGGCAAAGGAGGAGGGTTTGATGACCATCAAGCTGGTCCAAGAGAAGAGGTAGGCAGGGATGGGGCCGAAGGCCTCCATCAGATAAGGGTACTCGCCCCCTGATTTGGTGATCATTGTGCCAAGTTCAGCAAAACACAGAGCACCTGAGGAATAAATACAGAGATGGAACAATCCCCGTCTGCAAGATATAGCATAAAAATATACATAGCACAGTGTGGATAAACACAAATAGTTTGGAGGAAGGGCACTAGAATTTTTTTGGGGGGGAGCAAGAAAGACTTTATAGAGAAGGTGAGGCTTAGCATTATCGTAGAGGAGGGAAGACAGAACTAAGGAAAGAATGCATTCCAGACGTGGAATAGGCAGACCAAAGCCACCAAGATGGGAGATGGAGAGTCATGTGTGAGGAACAGAGAGATCAGTTTGGCGGGATCCCAGGGTAGGAAAGAAGTAATGTCAAATGAAACCAAAAAGATCGGTGGAATCTAGGTTTTAACAGTTAAACAGAGGAGTTTCTATTTCATTCTCTGAACAATAAGGAGCCACAGGGGTTGATTAAGTAGGGGAGTCATACAGTCAGATCCATGTTTAAGAAAAATTATTTTGGCAGCATTAGGTAGGAAGGACTGGAGTGGGGACAGACGAGATAGAGAGACCAAAGAGAGGCCAAGGATGGAGTCACAAATGATAAATTCCTCAGCATCCAAAATCCTTTGACGATTTACCCCAAAGTAGAGTCCAAATTCCCTTGGGGTACTGGTGGCTCCTCTTTCCTATTCTTGGCTAGAGAATTCTGGCTAGTTTGGACCAACCCCATATCTGCTGCTCCTGATCTCCTTTCTCTATAATTCGATTTTCCCACTGTTCCTTCCTCAGTCACTGGGCTCCATCTGAATTCCTTCCTGCTCTCCCAGTTCTGTATAGCTCCTGGATCAGGACAATAGTTCTGGGGAAAAAATGTTTCAAATCCTCTGGCAAATATATGCAAAGAGTTGAAATGGGGCTATCAGATTCACTGATGGTAAATCACTCCAGAAGGTCTTCAGAGGACACACAATGGAGCCTCCTCTTAGTGAGTGCTTTCTCTTATCCATAAAGAGGGCTATGTGGGATGGTGGAAAGATCACCAGATCTCAAGGCAGAAGACCTGAAGGCTTGAATGTAAGCTAAGCTCTGACATTTGCAAGCCCTGGGATAATGGACCAGTCCCTGTGATCCCCCTGAAACTCAGTTTCTTTATTTGTGCAATGGAGAAAATAACATGATCCTCACGGGGTTGTTTTTAAATTGGGGAAAATATCTGGCAAATCTTAAGGCACTAAGTAGATCATGATTAGAAAAGGAAAAGATGTTCACAGAGCTAAATGTCAGGGACAAAAAAAAATAGGAAGAGAGGTTTTAATGACATGGCTGTGACTACTGGCTAGCTTTTTAAAAGGAAGGTACGATATTACCTAGAAAGGAAACTCTTAGGAACAAAGACTATTTCCAAATGCAAGATTGATGGTGCTAATGGCATCTCTCTCCTCCTGGGACTGCATATTCACTGATGAGCCTAGGGCTCCTGGCACTTCACCGATACCCATTCTTTTTGACCATGTACCCATTCTCAGATCTTTCCTGTTTGAGAAGTCCTATTTCACCCTATTGCTTCACCTACTGAGTTACAAAAGTCCCCATCACCGATAGAGCTAACTTGGAGAGTCCTCAAAGGTGGGTTGTCAGCGACAAGAGAGACAATACAGAATGGGGGTGACACAAGGTGACTTCACATACTTAAAATGTCTTAAGTACCACACAGGTAACAATTCAGATTATTTTTTTTTTACCTAATGTAGCAACAATCCCACAGGCCGACCAAATGATCAAACAAGGTCCCACAGCATTGACGTTGCTAAGTACAGATTTGGGTGAAATGAAGATTCCTGAGCCAATTATGGTGCCAATAATGATACAAATTCCACTAATTAGGCCCACCTTGAATTGAGAAGAAGAAAAAGAACTGTTAATGTTAGATGCCCTGAAGGGATTTTGGTAGGAAAAGTTGCCTAGAAAGACAAGAAAAGGAAGGTGGGGATCATGAACCCAGGCAGAATCCCAGGGCAAGATGGCACTGCCTGGGTTGGCTATTCATCCTGGTATTCTGCTTCTCCCCACCAGGAACAACAAACCTCCGGATAGACCTGCAGAGACGTTGGCCCCCAACCCAAGGGGAGCTAGTTCCCCTCTGCTTTAAAACTCTGCCAAGGAGAGCTGCCCTATGGTAGAAGGCAAGCACATCAATCCTTTTTTCATTCCTCTAAGTCTAGTGGGTTCCAGACCATGCAGCCATCTACCAGAGGATCAGATGGTTAACAAGATTTATTTATTTTTAAAAACCCCAAAATTGTACCTTCTATCTTAGAACGGACACTAAGTATTGGTTCCAAGGCAGACAGTGGGAAGGGCTAGGCAATGGAGTTTAAGTAACTTGCTTAGTCTCACACCTAGGAACTGTCTGAAGTCATATTTGAACCCAGGACTTTCCATCTCCAGGCTTGTTTCTCTATCCACTGAGCCACCTAGATGCCCCTCAACAAGTATTTATTAAGCACCTATTTTGTGCCAGGCCCCATGTTTAGTGCTGAAACAGGACCAAGTCGGCACAGATATCTTGTTGTTTACTCCATCCTTTGATGTCCCTCTTCCCACCTTGACTCATCTTTTTCTCCCGATGGTATAGCTCCATTCATTCCCTGTGACAACCTTGACTAAAGTTCGTTCCATGACTTCTACTCCCTTAAAGATATCTTGTATTCCTATAAAGGGGCAGCTAGATGGTACAATGGATAGAATGCCAAGAAAAAAAAAAGACATCTTCCTGAGTTCAAATCTGGCCTCAGATGTTAACTGTGTGATCCAGGGCAAGTCATTTAACCTTGTTTGCCTCCGTTTTTTCATCTGTAAAATGAGCTGGAGAAGGAAACGGCAAACCACTCCAGGATCTTTGCCAAGAAAACCCCAAATGCAGTCATGGAGAGTTGGACAGGGCTGAAAAATGACTTAACGAGAACAACAAAATTTCTATAAAGATTAAAAACTCCTGAGGAGAAGGGATGGTCTTACTTTTATATTTGTACCATCCCCTACCATCCCCTATTCCAGAGTATGGCACAAAGTAGGTGTTTAATAAATGTTGATTAATAGTCCACCTAATACCAAAGCAGGAATCATTTCTATAGCATCCTTGAGAAGTGGTCATCTAGCCTCCTGTGACTTCTAGTGAGTAGGAACCCACTCCTGGGGAAACATTCTGTTTTTGGATAGCTTAAATTATTATTATTTTTTCTTGCACTCATTCTTCCTCTCTCAAATACAGCTTTCACATAAAAGGCAAAAGCTTCTCCCTAAGGGGGCAGCTGGGTAGCTCAGTGGAGTGAGAGTCAGGCCTAGAGACAGGAGGTCCTGGGTTCAAACCCGGCCTCAGCCACTTCCCAGCTGTGTGACCCTGGGCAAGTCACTTGACCCCCATTGCCCACCCTTACCAATCTTCCACCTATGAGACAATACACCGAAGTACAAGGGTTAAAAAAAAAAAAAGCTTCTCCCTAAGTCCATAAAAGAGCAAAACAAGGACAATTTAGTCCATGTCTAGAATGTTTTTGTGTTTCATACTTCAAGACAGATACTTAGTAATACAAAGTAGGATAAATAATAATAATCACTCTCATTTCTATAGTACTTTATAACTGACAAAATATAAGTTCAAAATGGATAAATGACCTGGACATAAAAGGAGATATCACAAGCAAATCAGAAGAAAAGATAATGTACTACCTATCAGATTTATGGACAGGAGAGGAATTTATGAGCAAACAAGAGATGGAGAGCATTGTGAGATGTAAAATGGATAACTTTTATTACGTTAAGTTAAAAAGTTTCTGTACAAATGAAATCAATGTAGCCAAGATTAAAAGGAAAACAGATAATCGAGGGGAAATTTATAGACACTTTCTCAGATAGAGGTCTCATATCTAAAATACATAGAGAACTTTGTCAAATTTATAAGAATGGGAGTCATCTTCCAACTGAAAAATGGGCAAAAGATATGAACAGATAGTATTTGGATGAAGGAATAAAAGCCATACATAGGTATATGAAAAAATGCTCTAAATCACTATTGATTAGAGAAATGCAAATCAAAACAATTCTGAGTTATCATCTCACACCCATAAGACTGGCTAACATGGCAAAAGGGCAAAATGACAAATGTTGGAGGGGATGTGGAAAAATGGGGACACTAACACACTGCTGGTGGGGCTAGGAACTATTCCAACCATTTTGGGGAGCAATTTAGAATTATACCCAGAGAGTTACAAAACTGTGTATAGCTTTAGAATATTGCTGGGTCTGTTTCCCAAGGAGATCAGGGGAAAAGGAAAAGAACTGACATGTTCCAAGATATTTATTGCAGGTCTCTTTGTGGTGGTAAAGAACTGGAAATCGAGGGGATGGCCATCAATTGGGGAATAGTTAAAGAAACTGTACTGTGTGATTATGATGGAATACTACTGCACCATAAGAAACAATGAAATTAATTTTTAAAAAACTTGGAAAGAACTACATGAGATAATAAAGAGTGAAACTAGTAGAAGAAAGAGCACATATACAGCTATACAATTAATTTTTTGAAAAATAACACCTCTAGAAAATGGACTGAAAAATAAAAACATGAAAGCCACAATCTATATATGCAAATCTTTTTGTAAGGTGATGCCTTCTATGGTGTGACGAGGGGGGAGAGGGATCAATGTACCTGTAAATAAATTCTATTAAATTAATTTTAAAAAATAATTGACAAAATGCTAAATATGATCCTGTGAAGTAGATGGAATAAAAATGATCATCCTCATTTTCCAAATAAGACATTTAAGTTTTAGAGATGATCTCACAGCTAATAAATTTCAAAGCAGAGATTTGAACCCACATCTCCTGACTCCACATGTTGTGTTCTTTTTTTATTTGCACTACCTAGCTAGATATTTTAATACTTCAAAGACAGACAATTTCCTGGGTGTGAGCAGTATCTCCACTAATGCAGATTGCAATCCTTATGAAACTTAGTAGATAATCTTATGGAATTTTTGTCGCCTAAAGCCCCTTTCTGATGCTTTATCATGGTACAGAATGACCTAGTTTTTTCAAATGCTATACCAACAGAATATAGGTCTTTGTAGATGTTACCAAGTCCGGCTGTTTGTTTAAGGGCTAGATTAAGTTCAAAGGAGCTTATCACCTGGTTACTTAAAAAAGGATTAATTTTTAAACCACAGAAATAAAATTAAATATCAAAGTAAGATAGCTGTAATTACTCCTATCTACTTCTCTGCCACAGGACAGAGCAGCATCATGTTTCTTCATTAGAAAAAGACAAAAATAAAAGGACAATTCGGCATAAGGGCAGTATTTGGGTTTAAATCGAAGAATCATAAACTTGGAGGCATTGATGAAACATTTGAGGAGGATGAAGAGTCGATGAACTTGGTGGTGGTAGTGTTGGTAATTGCCGATGTAATTGGCTT
Source organism: Gracilinanus agilis (assembly GCF_016433145.1). Lineage (NCBI taxonomy): Eukaryota > Metazoa > Chordata > Mammalia > Didelphimorphia > Didelphidae > Gracilinanus > Gracilinanus agilis. The sequence goes on from NC_058131.1 coordinate 310,155,904, forward strand.
CCTTTCTAACTTTATTTTGTGTATTTATCTGAGAAAGGTCCTGCAGACTTCTTCACTAAGGGACTTGGGCCATAAAAAGGATTAAGAATACTTGCTTTGTGGAGTGACTAGGTGGCTCAATGGACTGAAATGGGAAGTCATGGACTCAAATGTGGCCTCAGACACTTCCTAGCTGTGTGACCCTGGGCAAGTCACTTGACCCCCATTGCCTAGCCCTTACCATTCTTCTGCCAATACCCAGTAATGATCCTAAGATGGCAGGTAAGAGTTTTAAAAAAAAAAACCCAATACCTGCTTTGGGGGTTGCAAGAAATAAGGTACCTAGAATGCAATGTAGTTCATGCAAATACTAGTGACACTGACCAAAGAACAATTACCGTGACAAGGCCCAACACTCTATACTCTTACTTAGACTGGTGGCAGCTAAATTCGAGGGGTAAACACAAAGGAAATCTAGATGGATTTCCCGTGGTTGTGCTGATTGAGCAATGGATGTCAACAGGAAAAAGGTAAGAAACAAACTAATTAACTTTTTTAAGGATGCCTTAGATAAAGGCATAGATAGTCTGCTAGTCATAGTTCCATTTGACACAAAACCAGGAAGGATAGATAACTATAACTTTGGTTGTGAGTCAGGATGAGAATGGATCTGAGATTTAGAACTGGAAGGGAACCTGGCAGTCATTTAGTCCAATTACCTTTGGAACAAGGAAGCTAAGGTCCTGAGAAGTTAAATGGTTTTCCCAAGGTCACTTGAGAGGCTGGACTAGCATTTGTCTAAATCTAATAAAATGAAGTTTAATAAAGAGAACTATAGTGTCTTATGCTTGGTTTAAAAAATCAACTTCAGGGGGCAGCTGGGTAGCTCAGTGGATTGAGAGTCAGGCCTAGAGACGGGAGGTCCTAGGTTCAAATCCGGCCTCAGACGCTTCCCAGCTGTGTGACCCTGGGCAAGTCACTTGACCCCCATTGCCCACCCTTACCACTCTTCCACCTAGGAGCCAATACACAGAAGTTAAGGGTTTAAAAAAAAATCAACTTCATAGGTACAGGACAGGAGGAACTGGATAGAAGTTTGTTTGGAAAGGATTTGAGGGGTTTGGTGGAAAGCAAGCTAAAAAAGATTCAGTAGTGTGATTTATCAGCCAAAAAAAAAGCTAACACAATATAGAGTTACATTAAGAGAAGTCTAGCTTCCAGCAAGGCACAATCCCACTGCCCTTTGCTGTTCCCTACTCAGAACACATGGGCAGTATTTTGTATGCCACAGTTTAAGAAGGACAATGATAAACTTCCTAACATTTAGAGCTGTCAAAAGTGGAATGGAGTAGCTTAGAGGTGATGGGTTGTTGGGGGCATCTGGGCAGTTCAGTGGACAGAGACAGGCTTAGAAATGGGAATTCCTGGGTTTAAATCTAGCCTCAAACACTTCCTAGCTGTGTGACCCTGGGCAAGTCTCTTAACCCCCATTGCCTAGTCCTTACCCCCTTCTGTCTTGGAACCAATACACAGTATTGGTGTTAACATGGAAGGTAAGGGTTTAAAAAAAAAAAAAAGGAGCTGGGTTGGCCAGGGCAGTGGGAGGAGGCTGAGAATGGTGGACCACTTGATCCCAGGAGTTTTGAGCTGCAGAAAGGTTAAAACTAGGTATCTACACTAAGGCACAGAGCAACATGTAAGCTTCTGGGAGTTGAGGGGAGATGGGGAGCATCACCAGACCATTTAAGGAGGAACTGAACCAGTCTACATCAGAAATGGAGCAGGTCAAAACTTCTGAACAAATGAGTAGTGGGATTGAACCCTGAGTCCCTTCTAGCCTGGGTAAGATAGAAAAGAGGAAGTGGGCCCCCCCCCCTCCTTGGAGGTCTTCAAGCAAAAGCCAGATGAACTCTTGTCTAGTGTATTAAGTCAGGGGTTCCTTTTGTTTATGGACCAGACCAGATGGCTTACTAAAAATCCTGTGATCAAAATGGTCAAATGGCTGATAAAACTATCGGCTGTCCTAACAGGAATGGGCTGGGATAAGTGTTTGTTGACATCATTTAAAAGGCTCAGCAGTAGGGGGGCAAAGTCTTTATTTTGGGTGAAAAATCTCAAATTCCCACCCATCAAGAGATAGCACAATTTGGAGGGTGGGTGGGGACGGAAGAGGGCTAATTTAATTTCTCCTGTTTCAATAAATATTGATTCATCCTACCTAGGGAGATTCTTCCATAAGGGTGATTATCAACACTGCTGGGGCATCCGGCATTCCTGGGCTCCTCTCCTCTGGCAATCTAGGCTAAAAGCAATTTAGCTTTATCTGACAACTGGAGGGGGGAAGGAGGGAGATCTCCCAAGCGAGCTTATCTCCAGATCAGTATTGTTTCTCTGGCTGATGCTTTAGGATTCTCTGTTGCTGAATCTTAAAGGGTTCTTGATTTGTATAAAATTTGCCAAAATCACTAAAATAAACTTGAAAAAAAAATAGCCTCAAAAATGCCCTGCAGAGCTGTAGATGTGTGGATGCATGCGCCTCTTGCATGCTCCGTTCAGTTCTCCCTTCCAAAAAGTGGAGGTTCAGCCTTCTGGTTCCAAAAGGACATCATTGTAAGCTGAGTCACTGAAATCCTAGATCCTTGACGCTAAGAACTCTAGAGTCATAAAGATAAATGAGTGAAAAATGTATTATGAACGGGACAATTCTTTTGTTCTTAGAGGAATTCAAATTGTAATTATACCCTTGAAGTGGGCCAATTAATCTCCTGACTGCTGAATGTGCTTTTTAGAAATGCTGCCTCCCGGCTCTAGAAGAACTCTTTGAAGGAGGGAGTGCCCGGCACTCCCTTTCCAAGGTCTAAGGAACAGGCTGATGCCAAATTCATGGACTGGACCCAGACAGTCAAGAAGGGCTGAGGAAACTCTTAGAAGAGGGCAGCCCCGAAAACCAAAAGAAATGCCCCGAAGAGAATGAATGAGCCTGGAGGTAGTTGGGTCCGCGTCGTAGGGAGACCTAAACGAACCCCAGAGTCTTCTGTAAAAGTGTCTCCGCTCTCGGAGTCCTCCTAAGGCGTCTTGTTGCCGGCTCCCTGGCAGGAGATGTCACCGAAACCTTGAACCGCAGCCCCGGAACTAAGGCAGAATGAATCTCTCTCTCTCTCTCTGTCTCTTTCTCTCTGTCTCTCTGTCTCTGTCTCTGTCTCTGTCTCTCTCTGTCTCTCTCTCTCTCTGTCTCTCTGTCTCTCTCTCTGTCTCTCT
>NC_058131.1:310159475-310309444 GCF_016433145.1 Gracilinanus agilis
TCCGGGCAGGATGGCCAAAGTCTGTTGGGAATTCTTCTCAGGGTTGACTGCCCTCTGCCAGCCTCACCTGATCTTGGCTAGGAAGATCTCGAGTTAGCTTTGGAAAACGTAGGACAATCTTGAAAGCGATTAACCTAGTGCTAAGGAGGACTACTGGGAATTCATTCTGGGTACCAAGGCAGCTCCTCCAAGGGACCCGAGGCTCATGGGATGCCCGGCTTAAATCCAAGAGCCCTCCCTGATTTCTCTTCGGTCTTTCGTGCCCAATATTCAGCAGGCGTTGTTTATGGCCAAGAGTGGTGAGTAGCTTGCTGAGAAGCTAATGAGAATAACAAATCTTCTTCCTTGCGAGCTGGGGACTCACCCCATGGATCTGTGTACCTGACACTTGTTGTACTTCTATTCTCCTACTTGATTCTGGAAATAACACCAAGTAGTGACTCACAGAATAAAAAGAGCTGCCATCAGGAGTCTGAGGTCCTAATCCACTTGTTTCTCCCCCCAGGTGGAAGGCTGTTTTATCTATTATCCATCCCTCCTGGATGTCGGTCATGCGTGCTAGGAATAGGAAAGCCTCTGGGGGCCAAAACCAGGCTGTTACATTTTCTAAGGAGGAGGAATCTGAAGCTTTTGGACTTGCTGTCATTCTGGCTGGGAATTTTCCCTGATTTCCCTGCAATCAGGCTTCCCTTTGTTCTCCCTCAGACTCCCAGGCTGTACAGAAGGCCATATTGCATTTGTTGTAATTTCTGACGAGAGAGGCATCAGAAGGGAAAGTCTTGGTCCTTCTGATTATTCACTGTCAAGCTATTTATTTCATTGGAGGGATTGCACACTCCCTATAGAACTCCAAATAACTTCATTTTTCCCCCTCCAACAGCTGTCAAATTGTAGGATTCAGTAATGATTCTCAAAAACAGAAGTTAAGTTTTGAACATCTAGGATACTGGATCATAGCTTTGCCAAGATTTAAAGGACTTTAAGTGATTGTATTCAGTCCTATACTTTTACAGAGGAATACTGAGCCCTGTAGAGGAAGAGTGACTTGCCCAAGATCATGCAAAGAGTGGATTTCAACTTCTAGAATTTCAAGTCCTCTAGAATTTATGGGCTACAAAAAGCCAGCAAAACTCTGAGGGAACCAGATTAACATGTAATTGATAATGTTTAACAAAATAAATAAAAAATACAATACAACATAGACAATGTTAATGTGTGCTGGCAAGGAGCTGTCTACATGAATTCTATTTTCTATTCTAGTTCTAGCTTATTACTCTTGCTATTATAGTACTGTTTTCTGAATCCAATTATACAGGCATGACAAACAACCAGTTTAGGAAAATGGGACTTATGCTAGAATTCCCTAGATAATTTTTTTCTATTTTTGTTTCTTTTCTAGAGCAGCTAATGAATAAGTAGACCACTTAAGCTTGGAAGAGTCAAGTGACTACAGGAAAGGATGAAAGCCTAATTAGTTCAGGATTTGAACAGAAATTTGGGGATCACTACATGCACAGATCATGTTTTTATTTTGAAAAAAGCTTCTCTTGGCCCTGTTCCCTCTCTGATAACCATCCTTTCTTTCTAATTCCATTCACAATCAAATCTAAATCGGTAATCTTTATCCTCTTCCTCCATTTCCTATCCAATCACTACCTTTGGCATCACAAATCTGGCTTCTATCTTTTTCATTCAGCAGAAAATGTTTTCTATTAATTCTGTTGTTCAATCTAGTGGTCTTTCTTCCCTATCTCCATTTTCTTTCGTTATTCTGCTGCATTTGAAGTTGCCATTTCCTTCTTGGCACTTTTTTCCGTTAGCTGGCCCTGCCACTTCCTATCCACACCTTGGGTAGGACCTATGACCTCTTGTAGCTTCAGTTTCCTCATCTCTAAATAGGGATGGGTAAGCTCTGTTTCTCTTATAGAGTAATTGTGAATATCACAGGAAATGACGCATGTAAAGACCACAGGATAGAAGAAATCGTTACCATTCCAGAATTTCAATAAGCTTGCACTTCCTGGGAGGGAAATAATGTGCTCTTGTCATAGGAGAGAGGAGGGGGCCAAAACACAGCACTTTTTAATTAAACATATTAAAAAAAGATTAATATGCCTCCATGGGATTTTGTCTGCAACTCTTTCTCTACTGGCTCCTGCCTGTCACAAAGAGGACGGCACCAACTTTATAGAAGGATGAATCACACTCACCTCTTTTTGTAGATTTGTAGATTTAGGTTCTTTACTCTCAACTGATTGGTCATCATCTCTTCTTTTTCTTATACTCTTTTCCTCCATTTTAACCTCTCTAGGCTTTGGGATGATATAAGGAGAACAGAAATAGACCATTCATCAGAACTCAATCTCTATTGACTAAAGGAGGATTAATAGGCAAACACGTATAGCATCAAGGTTTTCTTTAGTCTTTTACTGTCTAATGGCAACTTGACAAAAATCATCAGCAATTCTGCTAACATTTTTGAGAATTAAACTCCAGTGAAGCTGTAGGAAGTTTAATTATCCTAATTAACTTCAAAATGAAAGGATTTTAGGGAGGTCCATACAGTTTTCTGTCACTGACAAGCGGTCCTCTTGGTTCTAATAGTGAAATGGCACAATTCTGATTATCAAGAATTTCAAATCATCAGTTGCATAAATATTTAGAAACTCATTTATCTCTGTCAAGCTAGACCTTCTTACCTATCAAGACTTGTTATATAATCAGCTCAGATTTGCTTCACTTTGGGGGATCACAATCTTTTTGTACCTTACATACCGAAGGTAAAGCATGGCGGTTTCTAGTCCTGATTTGCCAAGAAAGCACCACTTACAAATTTTGTTCTTTCTAAGTAAAAGAATACTGAATGCTAAATCTGTATATAGTGCCTTACGGAAATCCCATAAGGCACATCATCTGTGCTCCTTACTTTGCACATTGTAAATCCTCAGAAAATGCTCATTAAACCTATATTCCCTAGAATAGAAGAATGTTTGAGGAAAACCAGCTGAAAGTTAATTCAATAGAGCATTACACTTAAAAGTCTGATTCTCCATTTCCCAAAAGAAACCCCACCCCCAGACACTTTTGATTCTGAAAAGAATCTTCCATCATTCCATCACGCACTTACCTTCTCTCTTTGACCTTACAGATCTAGGATTTGAGTTTTTCCTTCTTCAAGGTTTTGGATTCCTTTTACACTAAATCACTCTCTTGGGAACACCCATGTCTTATGCTTAGAAGTAGAGGAAGCCAAAAGGTACAGAGGTCGTCAAGAGGTAATTATTAAACACATTTTTTCTGCAAGGAAGCTGAGATACACACAAAAAACAAAGATGTGAGGCTGAGGCAAGATAGCTTCTTTCCAAAAATGCCTTTGGGTTTGGTTTGAATACAAACCAAAGTTCCACCAATTTCCGTAATGTCAAGTCACACCAATGAGGACTCATTCTAAAGAGTGGAGATACCTTGTCTTCCCAATCTGTAAGAATAAAAGGAAGATAAACATTAGCATTCATTACTACACTGTTTTTTAAAAAAAGACTATTTACAGCTCACCCACGAGGAATTCTACAAACATTAACTGCAGTTCATATAATTCATTGGTTAAGGTGATGTTTTCCTCCTTGCTTAGGTCAGGAGGTTTGCCCAAAGCCATTGGTTTGTTTTTCAATATGATTGAATTCCAAGTAGGTGAAATGAAGATAGGAGATTTTTTGGATCACCTACCATTTCCAGTTGGATTTTTTCCTTTCCACTCCAAATCAAGAACTTGCAATTTTGAGATGACTTTCCCCACAAGAAATTGAGTGTAGATTGTTTGTACTTGCCCTTTTTATGTCAGCTCTTCATCATCCTTCTCTTCTAGGATTCTATAAGATACCACGGATCTTGGGCAAGACTGGAATCCCAAGGTTTTGTTACTAAGTGAACTATTTTTCAGAAAGGTCCTTTTTAAAATCACAGAAAGGTTCCTAAAGACCCCTTTGCTTCTCTCAAAGAGAGCTCCACACCTGCTGCACAGCACAAAATCTCAGAGGAAGTTCAAGAAGAAGCTCAACATCCAAAATGATTCAGAAACCAAAGAAAGAGACTTCAGGAAAGGAATCCTTAGATGAAGAGAAAGGGTATTCTTTAAGTCTCAGCCTCTTTTACTAATGACTTTTCAAGAGGAGTTCTGGGAGAACAAATGAGATAAGGTGGCAAAGTACAATTAGGAAGGTCCTAATCATTATTAACAATGATTCCTAGGGTAAAATTTCACTGTGTAAGACAGATTAGGTTGAGGTACAAAAGGTCACAGAACAAAGCTATTTACAAACTTATCTTGGAGGTAAAACAGAAACTCTAAGCTAGGAAAGTTATCTGCCTTTCCTAAGCACTAGAGGAGGCTTTCTTCAAATTGGATATATTTGTGAAGGAACATGGTGCTTTGCCACAGGGCAGTATCCTGCAAAAGAGAACTTTCTTCATGAACTTTGAATGAAAAATTAACATGAGAATGAGTTTTGCAAAGCACACTGGGAACTTTCAGGATCCATATATTTTGGAAGTTTACTTTTTACAATCCCCCTCCATGAGAGCACTGCCTGGCATGATACCCTCAAATCACCAGTCCCACTGGGAGCCAGATGGTCGACGTGGCATCGATAATTGCTCAAACAGATCTATGATCTCATCAATGTAGATGTTCCCTCCAATGATGCAGCTCACAAGCCATCTGTGCCTGCTGATCCTATGTGGCTCTTGTCCATGCCTTCCTATAAATTTGCCCCAGAGGGTCATGTCTATGTGCCGGGGCTTTCCTTGTTTTCTCTTGACATTGCAAGGATATAAGGGGCATCCAATGGACTGACTGTTCATTATTTTTTTTTGCTCTCACTATATAGCCATCTTATTTGCTTTTTTTACTTTGAAAGGTCTCTGTTGATATCTTTTTCTCTGTTTCTTCACGGTTCTTTGTAATGGGTTGTAACCTGCTCGAGCCCATGACAGGCCTCTCCACTGACCTCAGGATGATGCTTGTTTTCAATTCTTCAAACACTACATTGTTCCATGATGTACAATGAGGTAACACCATTGACAGATATTAATTTAAAAAGCTAAGTCTTAATTTTATTAAAAAATGTGGAGCCATGAAAATATTTTTTGCAATTTCACAAAGGGAAATCCAGCTCACTTAAAAACTATAGCTAGTATTTTCTGTAGTTATATATACAGAATTCTATTATAACTTAAAAAGGTTTATATAGATTTTCACGGGCAGCTAACTGGCACAATGGATAGAGCACCAGGGCTGAAGGCTGGAAGACTTGGATTTAAACCTGGCCTCAGAAACTTACTAGTTGTGTGACCCTGGGCAAGTCACTTAACACTGTTTACCTCAGTTTCCTCATCCATAAAATGAGATGGAGAAGGAAATGGAAAATCACTCCAATATCTTTGCCAAGAAGACTCCAAATGGAGTCACAGAGTCAGACATGCATGACTGAAAAAATTACTAACCAACAACAAACATAGGTTTACAAAGTGCCTTGCAAATATTCTCTCATAACGACCCTGGAAGATATGGGCTATTTCCTTTCCTATTTTATACATGCGGGAACTGAGGCTGACAGAAGTTAAGGAGCATATTCATGATCAAACAGCCAATAAGTGTCTGAGGCTGGATTTGAACCCAGCTCTTCCCAACTTCAGGTCCAGTGCACAGAGCTGCCTCATGATCCTTGGAATGGTCTCCTGTTTAATTCTGGGGTCAATTCAAGGTCTATTTGTAGTGTCCAAGATCTCTCTTTATAGGTACACATACAGATATGCATGGATCGATGCCCAGGGATGGATGAGCTGTATAAGTTGTCCATGTCAGTACATATGATAGCTGAAACAAGAGTAATTCTTCATTCATTTTTCCTGTGTGGATGATTAGACCAAATTCTGTTCACCGACTCTGGATCTTGTTCAAGAGGTTCTCCAAAGTTTAATGCAAACAGCGTCGTGTCTTCTACAAAAAGGAGGACCTCATGATCCATAGGAAAGACTTCTTCATCTTGGGCTCTCCCTGTTATCTCTTCCATGGTAGTGGTAAGCACCTTTGACAAGCATCTCTCTGTTTTATGTCTCACTTGACAATTATGATCAGTGAGTCACCAAAAAACACTGCTTATGCTGTCCCTTTCCAGGCGTAGTAGGTTTCCTAGAACAGATCTTGTTGGAAGAAAGCTCTTCAGGTAGTGTTGTGCTCTATTAAACACCCTTTTAAAGCAAAAATAAGCTAATAAACAGGAAGCACAGTGGATTCTTGTATTCTCAGAAATCTTTGTCAACTGTGTAATGCTAGTGATATAAACCTTTCGTCTAGGGTGATCTGCTTTGGAATAGCATCTGCAAAAAGCATGCATTTGCCTTCTAATGGTTGGTTGGTTGGTAGTCGTCCTTCCTACTCTAAGAGGACCCAAAACACTGGGAGATATCTTTTGACTAGAGCATAAATTGGATTGAATGAATGAATGACTTCCTTCTAGAGTCATCCAAGTCCAGTGGCAAGACAAAAGTCAAGAAGACTGGAGGATATGACCAAGGCTTCTTCACTGTCTAACTTCAAGTTCTGAGCACTCCACAGCCTTCAGCCACGTTGGCACCATTGGGGCAAATTGTTCTCATGCACCCCTTCCACGGGAGGGTCCACCCACCATGCCTGGGGGTGGACACTCCCCTAACTCAATCATAGGTTTGAGATCTCTCAGCTACCTTTAGCCTGGTCTAGCTCACCTGCCGGTCAGTGGCTTCTACATATGTTGGAGCTTCTTGAAACTCCGGGTGACCACCGGGAGAGTAGAAGCTGGACACCAAAGGTGGGTGAGTCACCCTAAAAGGATCTCAGCAAACCCTTACACCAGAGGTGCTGGTCTGCCCTGAATGCTCATCCACTCTTCGTTCAGGATACCATCAATGCATAATATGAATTATTCTAATAAAAACCTTGATGGGAAAGTACACATGTAGGTTGGTGGAAATTGTTGATATTTTCTTGGTCACCTTTTGAGGGTAATAATCTAAGAACTTTTCTAAATCTTTTTGTCTCTTTCCTACCTTTATAGATCTTTTTTTAATTAATTTTTTAAATTATATTTTTATTTTGAATATTTTTCCATAGTTATATGTTTCATGTTCTTTCCCTCTCCCCAAACCCCGTTAGTCCCCCTTAGCTGACACACAATTCCACTGAGTTTTACATGTATCATTGATTAAGAACTAATTCCATTTTATTGATAGTTGGACTAGAGTCATCATTTAGTTTCTTCATCCCCAATAATATCCCCATCAGCCCATGTGTTCAAGCAGTTGTTTTTCCTCTATATTTCTCCTCCCACAGCCTACCTTTATAGATCTTGAGAACTAATACCCCAATAGCTCATAATTGTGGTTCCTATCATATAGATTTTCCCTGTATACATTTGGTTTAGTTCAGACATTTTCTCTAATTTGTTCTCTTCAGTGTCATTACTGTCTCTTTTATATTTGTTGTTCACTCATTTCAGTTGTATCCAACTCTTCATGACCCTATTTGGGAATTTCTTGGCAAAGATACTGGAGTGGTTTGCCATTTTATTCTCTAGCTCATTTTACAAATGAAGAACTGAGGCAAACAGGGTTAAGTGACTTGCCCTGGCTCACCCACTAACAAATGCCAGGGGCTGGATTTGAATTCAGGCCTTCCTAATTCCAGCAGGGCTTGGCACTCTTTCCATTGAGCCTCATAGCATATATAGAACTGTGATAGAGACTGAGTACAACAGTTCTATTGTTCTTGATAGTGAAAAGTTTTTTTCAGAAAAAAATTATCTTTTCTAGTTTTCATCTGTTCTAGTTTTATCTATAAATGTCCAAAAGATAATCTTGCTTTGTTGGGTCTCTTGCCAAGCCTTCTTTAAGCTGATTTTATTCTTCCGTTGCTTCTCTATCTCTAAAACTTTACTAACAATTTAATATTCTACAACAATTTTGCCTTTATCTGGCATACTCCTTTAGGCAAGAAAGCTGGGTGTTTGCTGATAAGATCTTTTTCAGGCTTTTTTTTCTTTTAGTTTCCTTGTTATGGGGGTTGATTTATACTTATTAAACTTCAGTATGAAACTATGATGTTCCTTTTTTATGTTCATATCTCATTTTCTGGTACCAGTAATTTATTTAAATACGTGAAGTTAGAGGCATGGTTATAATATTTTCTTACACTTACACAACACTAATTACAAAATACATTACTTTATGAAATCTCATTTGGTCTACTTTGCAACCCAGTGAGAACAGGAATTATCTTCATTTTATAGAGGAGGAAATGGAGCTTAGAGTGAGGAAGAAACTTGACTCAATGTTGGGAAAATAGTCAACCAGGATCTCTGCATCTTTTAAACATTTAATTTTTATTGATGCTTTTTGTTTTTATATCATTTATTTACAAGCATATCCTTCCCCTTTCCAGCAAGTTATCCCTTGTTGTAACGATTTTTAAAGAGGAAAAAAAGCAGTTCAGTAAAACCAAACAACACATTGACTACTTTAACAATATATGTGATATTACACACCCAGCGTCTCCTACCTGAAGAATGAAGTGAAGGATGTACATTTTCTCAGATCTTCTCTAGGACCAGTATAGGTGATTATAATTACATAGGATTCAGTATTATTTTTATTTTTCCATTTACATTGTTGTAATATGTATAGTGTTTAGCTGTGACTTCATCTTCACTCCAAGTTCATTGCTTTTTCCATTATGCTTAAATGTTTCCAACCTTTCCTATAACCCTATGTGATGCTTCAGTATTTGTAGGAAATACGTTATCCTCATCAATAAGTAAGTCCCCATAGTGGCCTCTTGTCCCAATTAAAATCCTGCCTTCTACATGAAGCCTTTCCTGATCCCTCTTAATTCTAGTTTCTCCCCTCTGTTAATGATTAACTATTTATCCTGTATGTAGCTTGTGTATATTTGTCTGCTTTTTGTCTTCCCCCATTAGATTGTGTCCCTAAGGCTTAGCACAGTGTCTGGCCCATAGTAGAGGACTAATAAATATCTATTGACTGACTATTGTTACCTAGGGTGTAGCTATGAGGGAATGGAAGATGAGTAGACTAAAAGCCTCCCCTAACTCCTTCCTGGAGTTAATTAGTAGCAGAATTCTGCCAGACTTAGAATTAGGTTTTTTTCTTTTTTAATCTCTATCCAAGTTAATTTTTCTCCTTTCAAAAAGATTATAGACTATGCTCACTTCAGACAGTCTTTATTATCTCAAAGATTTCTTTTTTGCTTAGGAATTCTCTCATCCTAAGGTATGGCTGAAATGGAAGTCTACTCACTAGGCTCCCTAATCTTATGTAGTTAAGCATTAAAAAAGTCACACTGTTAAAGCTATGTAATCCTTTGACATGATTGTGTCTTTGAGGATTCAGACTTCCGTGTCTTATAAAACCTTGGGGTCATTCTCCTCCACGTCACTTCTAACTGTACTACACAAGTTCAGAAATGCCCAATGTTAAAAGAAAATAGTATGCAGGAGCAGTGAATAGAGATAAATTGCTACACAGTGAGTCAAAGCCATGCTGAACCATGTAGGAAGCTAAAGATTCTAAGAGATAAAGGTGAGGACGGAGTATTTATATATCTCTATATATCTATAGGACATGGACAAAGACAGAGGATACAGGAGATGGAGGGCAGAGTTGCATGAGAATTTGGCTATAACATAAGACTGCATGTTACCAGTTAAAGCAACTACCAGGGACTATATAGGCTGGTGAGAGACTAAATGCTAAATATTATATTTCATCAAATATAAAATTTTGCTTTCAACTCCTGTAAGAAGCTTACAGAAGCCTGAAGCACACAGGAATTTTCTCTAAGAAAATAAAGATCATAGGTCCAAAGGATCAATGTATATCTTATGATTGTACACATGTGTGTGAATTACAAAGAGACCTATGCTGGCCATTTTAAATGTCTAAAAATACAAGGCACTTGCAGGGGAAAAAACCATTTTGAAAGGCACAGATCTAGTATCTGTATCAGTGAAGTGTCTGTGTAATTGGAAAATTTGTACCTTTGAACTACATTACCCAAGAACCCACTGACTTCCTGTCCTTATGTGCTGACATAGACTTTTGGCATAGATAAATTTATCTCCTATCTACGTCAGCACATAAGGACAGGAAGTCAGTGGGTTCCTGGGTAATGTAGTTCAAAGGTACAAAATTTCCAATTACATGTCTCCCACATGGAGAATTCTTATGCCGACACTTGAAGCATTCATTGGTAGTGATCAGTGACATATTTATAAGCATATGATCTGTAATTTAGCTTTAAGAAATATTGCTTTTTTTAGCCTTTAATTCTCAAATAACTTCTTTACAACATGATAACGTAAATAAATGTCATCACTATCTGAGAGAAAACAGGTAGTACCTGAACTCTGGGTATCTACTATCTTATTGTATGGGTTCACATACATGTCAAAATTTTTAACTAAACAGCCCCAAGACAGGACTGTTTAAAAATTAATTTCCCTGGAGATACAGGCAAAGGTATGTCATAAATTAAAAGAAAATACAACAAAACAGATCAAATACATTAAAAAAGGTTTGTAAATTTCCAAACTGTGCTAACATGGAACATAATTTGGTCATGAGAAATAAGTCTCTTACTTCTCTTATAGAAACTTTATTATTTTACAATTTCAAGAGTCAATATTCAAAACCATTATTTCTAATACCTACTATGCACATATACTTTGCATAGTCTATCGAAAAAGCTCATTAGGTCAGAGTTAAGAGTTTTACTTACTTATCAAAACACGATAAGACTCTACTCCCTTCTTACTGAACAACTCTTTTATAGTAGATTTAGATTTCCTGCTGTTATATCATGATAATTGAGACTCAAATTTTTCTAATTAGTTCACTTATTTGAGAAAGACACTTAGAACTGAATGGTGACTACTGGGGCTAGAATATTTTATTTGATAAGAAGTATTATAAGGATTTTATATACAATATAAAAATAAAACAAGATTTAAAAAACTAAATTAGATTTCTTAGACAATTTATTATACTCTTGATAAAGTAAAGAGTGTCACAGCTGTGAGAAGAAAAATGTTGTTTACAGCAGAATTGTACACTTTCTCTTTTCAATATAAATTGGTTTCCCTATGGAGAAAAACATCTGCTTTGGATGTGGTTTCTTTTTTATCACTGGGTTCTGTCTGGCATAAGGCATATAAAGCAGGTGTTTCAGGCACCTGCATACTTGAAGAAGACTTCACCTCACAAAAGCTAACAGTATATCCTTCAACTAATTCTTCCTTAGAGATTTTGTTTAAGCATGATCCATAGACATTGGATTCCTTCCACAAATGAGTCTTCTTTAGGGTGCTGCAGAGGAATTCTTTCATTCTTTGATTTTCTTTGGCAGTAGATTCCCAAACCACTTCAAGTTCACCTTCCACCTCTCTAAAAGAAATGGAAAAAAAAAAAAGAAAGTAAAGTTTTAAAAGGCCTCTTTCTTGTCTGAGTTTTTTGTGGAACAACATGACAACAGGAACCTTATCTTAGGAGTGATATTATATATATATATATATTTTTTTTTTAATTTATCTTTTTTTTTTAGAGTTTTCTCCAGTTTATTTCACCTTTTCCAACTAGAGAGCCATTCCATATAATAAATGGTATTTTTAAGACAGAAAATGAAGAAAAATCAGTATAACCAGTCACTCTATTGGAAAAGTTTAAAAATATTTGCACTGTACACTACTTTGGACTTTCCATTTCTGCCAAAAGGAGGTGTTGGGAGATTTTTCTCATATCTCTTCTTTTGTGCCATTCTTGCTCTTTATGATTTTACAATATTCACTTTTTTCCTTTATTTTTTAAAAAATAATTTGTTGGTTACACTAAAATTTCCAAAATATTTCCTTTCCTCCCTCTCCTCCCTGTACTAAAGAAGGTATCATTTAACCACCTCCCTTATCCTAAATACATTAGTTTTGGTTGTGCAAAAGCTTCTTGGTTTCATAGAATTAGTTATCTTTTATTTTTTGCAATTGCCCTGATTCCTTGTTTGATTAAGATTACATTTTTTTTACCAATAATTATGAGAGGTGATTTATCTCTCCTAATTTTTCTGATCTTTGATATTTAGGTTATATGTTCATTTAGAATTTATTGTGGAATATGGCATAAGGCGCTAGTTTAAGCCTAATTAACTGCTAAACTTCTTTCTAGTTTTCCCAGAAGTGGTTTTTTTAAAAAATCAAATAGAGGGTTCTTTCCCAAGTAATTTGTTTTCTGCTTTATTGAACACTGGGTTGTTAGGTTTCATGATTTCTGATTCTCCCTTGTTTAATGTGTGTCATTTATCTATCTATTTTGAAGCCTCGCTACCTGGTTTTGATGGTTCCTACTTTATAACAGTTTTAGGTCTAAAAATGCTATTCTTCCCTTCATTTCTACCTCTTTTCTTAATTTCTCTTGATATTCTAGATCTTTTATTTATTTCAAATGATTTTTGTTATTATATTTGCAAGTTCAATAAAATATATCTTTGATAATTTGGTTGTTATAATTTGACAATTTGGTTGATATATTAAACATGTATAATAACTATATGTATAACCCGGTGGAATTGCTTGTCAATTCCAAGAGGGGGGAGGGACAGTAGATGAATGGAAAAAATTTTGGAAAGAAAATGGAATATTATGTTTAAAAATGCATATTAACTCTGCTAGTTTTATAATTTTTAAATTTTTATTTTATTTTAATAACAAATTTCCACATAAATTTTCTGAAGTTATATGATTCATATTGCCTCCCTTCCTTCTTTCCTCCCCCTCCTGGAGCTAACAATTTTTATTATATTGGCATAGCCCTGCCATGAACATTGAATATTCATTCCTCCAGCTATTTAAATTATTTTTTATTTCTTTAAGAAGCACAATGTAATTTTGAACCTATACAAGTCTTTTATGTGCTTTGATAGAGTGATTTCCCCAGATACTTCATGTATTTTATAGTTATTTGGAATGAGATTTCCCTTTTTATTCCTGTTTATTGGATTTTGTTACTATTAAACAGAAATACAGTTGATTTTTGAAGATTTTTTCCTTTACCTTGCAACTTTATAATGCTATTCTCTTGATTTGTATCTTTGTTGATTCTTAAGGGAATTCCAAGCAAAACATATCATCAGCAAATAGGGATAGTTTTTCTCATTACTCCTCTTTATGCCTTTGATTTCTTTCTCATTTTCTTGCTATTGTTGTAATTTCCAGAACTATATCAAATAATAGCAGGGAGAGTAGGCATTTTTGCTTTACAAGAATTCTTCTTCTCCTTCTACTTTTTTTTTTTTACAAAAATTACTTTCTGTCTTGGTTCCAAGACAGAAGAACAGCAAGGGCAGGTAACTGGGTTAAGTGACTTGCCCCAATTCCCATAGCTAGGATGTGTCTCGAGGCTAGATTTGAATTCAGATCCTCCTGACTCCAGGTCTGGTGCTCTATCCACTGTACTAGCTGCCCCACTTTGCTTTACTTCTGTATTTATTGGAAAAGGATCTAGTGTATCCCCATTACATCTGATGCTTTTCATGTTTTAGATACTTTTCAAAATACTAAAAAAGCTCTTTCTATGCCTATTCTTAGTAGAATTTTTATTATAAATATCATACTTTCTAAAAGGCTTTTTCTGCCTCCGTTGCAATAATGTAGTTTTAGATGTTTTTGATCTTAATATGATTATATTGATTGTTTTCCTAATGTTGAACCATCTTTGTATTTTTGGTCTCAAACAAACAAACCATACTTAAGCTCCTACTATGTGCCAGACAAGTGCCAAGGATAAAAAAAGGAGCAAAAAGACAGTCTGTGCCAAGAAGGAGCTTATAGCCATATGGTGAGAAAACATGTAAACAAATAGATACAAAGCAAGTTATATATAAGATAAATAGGAAAAAGTTAAAAGAGGAAACACACTGAAATTAAGAGGGGTTAAGAGAAGGTTTCCTATAAAAGGTAGGATTTTAGTTGGGACTTCAAGGAAACCAATTTGATCAGTAGTCAGAGAGGAAGAGGGAAAGCATTTCAGGCATGGGGGACAGCCAGAGAAACTATCTGGAGTTGAGATATGAAGTGTTTTGTTCCTGAACAACGGGAGGCCAGTGTCATTACATCAAAACTATGTGTTGGAAAGTGAGGTTTAAGAAGACTGGAAAAGTAGGAGGAAGCTATGTTATGAAGGGCTTTAATGCCAAACAACATGTTGTATTAGTTCTTGTTGGAGACAGGGAGCACCTGGAGTTTACTGAGTAGAGGGGTCACATGATTGGACCTATATTTTAGGAAAATCACTTTGGTGGCTAAATGGGAAGCTGGATTGAAGTGGGGAGAGACCCGAGGCAGGCCGGATGCCCAGCCCAATGATGAGCACTTGTACTGGAATAGTGGCACCCTCAAGGAGAGAAGGGCTCACCTCTTGCAAAGGTAAAATGCATAGATCTTGGCAACAAATTGAATCAGGGGCTGAGAGACAGTGAGGAATCTAGTATAATACCTAGATTGGAAGCTGGGATTCAAGGCTGGGTCCTTTGATTCAAAATGTAGGGAAGTACTCTTTTCACTGTGTCATGCTGATTCTTTGTTGTAAGAATCAGACCAACAATAAGATAAGAAAAGGAAAATAAAAAGTGGAGATAAAAAAATAGAAAACAGTAGTGCCAGATTCTTTGTTCTTCCCATAGAATTTAAGTTTTCTTTCAGGACAGGGAGATCTCTTCTGTATAGTCTTCTTAAAATTTTATTCATTTCTTTATTTTAATATTTATTTTTATTTAGAATATTTCCCATAGCTACATGATTCATGATTCCCCCCACCTCCCATATTTTTTCCTCCCCCCTCCTGGAGCTCACAAGCAGTTCCCCTGGGTTATACATGTATCATAGTTCAAAACCTATTTCCATGTTATTCATATTTGCAGTAAAGCAATCCTTTAACATCAAAACCCTAATCATATCCATATCAAACCATGTGATCAATCATGTTTTTCTTCTGTGTTTCTGCTCCCACAGTTCTTTCTTTGGATGTGGATAGCATTCTTTCTCATAAGTTCCTATGGATTGTCCTGGGTCATTGCATTGCTGCTAGTAGAAAGGTCTATTACATTCAATTATACCATAATGTGTCAGTCTCTGTGTACAGTGTTCTCCTGGTTCTGCTCCTTTTGCTCTGCATCAGTTCCTGGAGGTCTTTCCAGTTCACATGGAATTCCTCCAGTTCTTTATTCCTTTCAGCACAATAATATTCCATCACCAACAGATACCACAATTTATTCAGCCATTCCCCAATCAATGGATACTCCCTAATTTTCCAATTTTTTGCTACCACAAAGTCTGGTTATAAATATTTTTGTACAAGTCTTTTTCCTTATTATCTCTTTGGGGTACAAACCCAGCAGTGGATGGATGGATCAAAGGGCAGACATTCTTTTAAAGCCCTTTGGGCATAATTCCAAACTGCCCTCCAGAATGGTTGGACCAATTCACAGCTCTACCAGGAGTCTATTAGTATCCCTTCCAATTTTGCCACATCCCCTCCAACACTTATCACTTTCCTTTGCTGCCATATTGGCCAGTCTGCTAGGTGGTACCTCAGAGTTGTTTTAATTTGCATTTCTCTAATCAGGAGGAATTTAGAACACTTTTTCATCTGCTTATTATCTTTATTTTATTTAGAATATTTTTCCATAGTTACATGATTCATGACACATACCCTCTCCCCGTTCTCTGCTCTTTCCTCCTTGACAAGCAGTTCCAACTGGGCTATGTTCAAAACCCATTTTCATGTTATTCGTATTTGCAATAGAGTGATCTTTTAACATAAAACCCTAATCATATCCTAATCGAACCATGGGATTGATCATATGTTTTTCTTCTGCGTTGTTGCTCCCACAGTCCTTTCTCTGGATGTGGATAGCATTCTTTCTCATAAGTTCCTCTGGGTTGTCCTGGTTCATTGCATTGCTGCTAGTAGAAAAGTCCATTACATTCAATTGTGCCATAATGTATCAGTTTCTGTGAATAATGTTCTCCTGGTTCTGCTCTGCACCAATTCCTGGAGGTCTGTCCAGTTCACATGGAATTCCTCCAGTTCTTTATTCCTTTCAGCACAATAATATTCCATCACCAACAGATACCACAACTTATTCAGTCATTCCTCAATCAAAGGACACCTCATTTTCCAATTTTTTGCCACCAAAAAGAGTGTAATTATAAATATTTTTGTACAAGTCTTTTTCCTTATTATCTCTGTGGGGTACAAACTCAACAGTGGTATGTCTGGGTCAAAGGGCAGGCATTCTTTTATTGCTCTTTGGGCATAATTCCAAATTGCTCTCTAGAATGGTTGGACCAATTCACAACTCCACCAGCAGTGTATTAATCTCCTAATTTTGCCACATCCTCTCTAACATTTATCACGTTCCTTTGCTGCCGTATTAGCCAGTCTGCTAGATGTTAAGTTGCTTTAATTTGCATTTCTCTAATCAGGAAGGATTTAGAACACTTTTTCATGTGCTTATTGATAGTTTTGATTTTATCGTGTGAAAACTGTCTATTCCTGTCCCTTGACCACTTGTCAATTGGGGAATGGCTTGATTTTTTGTAAATTTGACTTAGTTCCTTATATATTTTGGAAATTAAACCTTTGTCAGAGAGTTTTGCTATAAAAATATTCTCCTAGTTTGTTGCTTTCTTTCTAGTTTTGGTCCAAGTGGTTTTGTTTGTCCAAAACCTTTTTAATTTGATATAATCAAAGTAATTCATTTTACATTTTGCAAAGTTCTCTATCTCTTGTTTGGTCTTAATTTCCTTCCTTTCCCACAGATCTGAAAAGTATACTATTCTATGTTCTCCTTACTAATTTATGATTTCACTCTTTATATTGAAGTCATTTACCCATTTTGAATTTATCTTGGTATAGGGTGTAAGATGTTGATCTAAACATAATTTTTCCCATACTATTTTCCAATTTTCCCAGCAGTTTTTGTCAAATAGTGAGTTTTGTCCCAAAAGTTGGGGTCTTTGGGTTTATTGAACACTAGCTTGTTGAGGTCATTTAACCCTAGTCTATTCTATTAATTCATCCTTAGTCTCTTAGCCAGTAGCATATTATTTTGATGACTACTACTTTATAGTACAGCTTAAGATCTGGTACTGCTAGGCCCCCATTCTTCACAATTTTTTTTCATTATTTCCCTTGATATTCTTGATCTTTTGTTCTTCCAGATGAACTTTGTTATAATTTTTTCCAATTCTATAAAAAACTTTTTTGGTATTTTAATAGGTATGGCACTGAAAAGTATATTAATTTGGGTAGGATTGTCATTTTTATTATATTAGCTCATCCTACTGCACAATCTTTTTTAACTGACCTATGATTCCATTGGTCTAGGGCACTTTTAGTGAGGAAACTCCTCCCCAAATTGGGTAGCAACTGCTTGGCAACTTCACATCTTACAAAGTTGCCTGCAAAGTCAACCTTAAGGAGAGGGGATCTCTATGGGTACCAAGGAGTTAAGTGAATTGTTATGGATCAAGCAGCCAGTACTTGAATACAGGGCTTCTTGAGTCTAAGGCCAACTCTCTATCCAATATATCACACATGGCCTGTCAGAGGATGCAAATTACAAGGAAAATACTACAAGGAGTCACCTAAAAAAGTTTAGGGAAACACACACACACATATTTATCCACAAGTGACTTCTAAAACCTGTAAGGTTTTTTCAAAGGCAACTAACAAGGCCACCCTGATTTATTTATCCCACTTTATGTGGTGTTCAGAAATAGGATCTTAAAAATTCTCATAATGGTCTAGAGACTGGTAAGAGTTATTAGCCCCACATTATAAAAAAGAGAAGCTATTTCAAAGATGACAACATTCTGGACCAAGACAAGCAAAAGTATCACTCCACACACTCACTACACTAGACTCCATTTTTCCACATATGCAACTGCTTTCTCTAACAACAATTTTCTTACAATTTATCCCATGTCCTCTCCCTAGTGTCTTCATTCTCCAAATACAACCCTCCTTTCAGCTCCTTTCTCTTTGCTTCTTGACAACAGGGCTTGTCTTTATTTCCACTTGTATTTGTATTCCCAGGGCTTAGCACAGTACCTGAACACATAGTAAGTATTTATTGCTTGTTGATTTGTTATTAGGTTTTTTAAAAAATCTTTTTAATGGAGGTGGGGCATGTAGGAACAGGAAAGAGAAAATAAATTCTTATTAACTGAAAAATAAGATAAAAATGGAAAAACCAAAACCAAAAAGAGGTAATGCTGTATATCTTAAAAATTTCCAAAAACATTTGGTTTGGATTTTTACACCAATTATGCTCTCTCTGTATTGTCATATTCATATGTATCTATGTCAGACCTCCTCTTCATTATAATGTAAGGAGCTGTTATTTTCTTTATACTTAAGTTGAACCTTTGTATACTATAAAAAATATGTGATAGATTGATGTTTGTGGAGGCAAATGCTTGATTATAAAGCTGTAGAAAATATATATATGAAAAGCTAAAACTATTTGTATTAAATTTGGAACACAGAAGAAATAGAGCAAGGGGGGCAGTGCCTAATTGATTGCTGACTTTGGAGTCAGGAGTCCCAAGGTTTGACTAGGCTTGACAAATACTGACTGTATAACCCTGGGCAAATGGCTTAAAACTCTCAGTGCTCCAGGCAGCCCTCTAAGACTATTTTAATAAGACTTGCAGAGACGATAAGGATCTGAATTGGTGAACAGAGTTTCCTTGTTAGAAGTTCCCTATACCAATGACATTACAGATCTAGTGGGGTGGTGAGGTAGAAACAAGTGGGACAAAGAAGGATAAAAAACATCTGATAAATATTCAACACTTAAGGGAGTCACCAATATGGTGGGTGTTTTTAAAGTTCAATCAAAATACTAATGGAAAGCAATTAAAAGATTGTAATATCTTCCAGGGAGTAAACATTCCCTATTTTAAGCCCATCAGAACTTAGAAAATATAAATTAAAGAGTAAATATTTCTATTATAAAAAGATATTTTAAGAAAAGATTCTTTGCTGGTTTCTTTTAACTGGTAAACTTAAAAAAACAACAACAAAAAACCCTTACCTTCTGCCTTAGAACCAATAAAACCAATACTATGTATTGGTTCTAAGGCAGAGGAGTGGTAAGGACTAGGCAATGGGGGTCAAGTGACTTGCCCAGGGTCACACAGCTAGGAAGGGTCTGAGGTCAGATTTGAACCTCTTAACTCTAGGCCTGGCACTCTATCCACCGAGCCACATAGCTACCCCTTCAAAAATAATTTTTAAATTTAATAGTTTTTTTTAAAATCCAAGTTGAGTTAAATAATCATAAACATTTTAAGTTAGAAGATATTCATACATTTATGCCTAGGCTATAATACTATAATATTTTCTATAATTTAGTCAGTGTAGGGGTTCTATATACTAGCACAAATTACAACTCCTCTATAATTTAACTGATTATAGGATAATAGATTTTGAACTAGAAGGGACCAGAGCAGTCATGGAGTCCAATCTCTTCATTTTAGAGGTGCAGGAAGAAAGGCCCAAAAAGTTAAATGACTTGGTCATGATCACACATGTAAGTATTCAAGGCAGAATCCGAACCCAGCTCTTCCTGACCCCAAGTGCAATGCCCTCTCTTGTGTGTCATGCTACCCCTCAAAACTCTGGTAACATGACTTGGCCAAGGTCATATAAGTATTAAGTGATGGCAAAGAATTAGAAATTCAAAGGATGTTTGTCAATTGGTGAATGGCTAAACAAGTTATGGCATATGGTTGTGATGGAATACTACTGCACTGTTCGAAATGATGAGCAGGTTAATTAAAAAACATTTTTATTGTAACAAACAAGTAAATCTAAAAGCAAATAAGATGAAACAAAAACAAAAGTCAGAATTTGAATGTAGGTCTTCTGGCTTGGAGTGTTTTTTTTTTCCTACTGTAGAGCACTGCCTCTCTAAAAAGTTTTGGGGAACTGCTTTGGACAAAAAAATATATCCCCCTGGGGCCAAACTAGAGTGCTGAGTTTCTACAAATTCAGCTAAATTGATTCTCAGACAATAGACAGGCATTTGAAACTTTTTTCACGAAAGAATTATTGGAGCTTGGGCTCCACAGGCATATCTAACCTTCAAGAATCAGAGGTTTACACAGTAGGAAACTCAGGAGCAGAAATTTAGTGGGAACACAGTGCTCACCTTTCTTTTCAATTTTGCTTCAAATGATATTATTTCTTCATATAAACTGTTAATGGTGTTTTTGATGGGGAAAGAAAACCTGATCAAATGAATAGTGTGGCATGTTTTTAATTGCTGAGATTAAGCTGGACTTTTTGAGCAAAGTCATTAGGATCCAACATAACAGAGATAACGACACTACCATCCTAGTGACATCAGCTAGATCCAGAAAGCAAAAGGTCTGTTAATGTACAGTGTACAGGTAACATTTTGTAAAACTCTTACCTTCTGTCATAGTATTAATTGTAAGACAGAAGAGTAGTTAGGGCTAGGCATTTGGGGCTAGGTGACTTGCCCAGAGTCACACAGCTGGGAAGTGTCTGAGGGCAAGCTTGAACCCAGGTTCTTCTAACTCTAGGACTGGCACTCTATGCATTGTGTTACCTAACTGCCCCAAAAAATCAGTTTTTAAAAACTGTGTCTAATCACATTCAAAACCAGTTGGTGGGGGGAAGCATTAACTTTGGAGAAATTTCTTTTAAATCACTATTGAGGAGCAGCATGAGTACTGTAAAAATTAAAGGGCAAGCCTTAGAGTCAGAGATCTATATTCAAGTCCTGAATTTCACACATTCTTATGATGCTGGGCAAGTCATCTTATCTCTCAGAAAACTTTTTAAGACTATAAATGATTAATAAATTGTACATATGCATTGGTAGAGGGAGATTCTGAACTGGTAATTCCTCTACCCATTGGTCTGGGCACCCCTAACTCCCAAATTATTGTTAATGAAATTAATTGTGAAAAAAATTAAACATCAGTAATTCTAAATCTAATCTAGTGGTTTTTAGACAGAGAGTTCTTTAAAATTAGGGGGTTGAAAGTAAGTGCCTTAAATAATAAGCCTTAAAGAAAGATCACATGACAAGTAGAACTAACAAGTTCAAAAGGATTTATCAAAGTGCATGAAAGTATGCCCAGGATGATTTTCTAACAACTATTCTGTCAAAGGTCATGCTAGAGAAACAGAATAGAAACATAGGCAAATAAATATTTAATATCAAGAGGCTCTTCTGTGAGGAGTGTTCACTTTAGCTCCAACATGAAATGAAAATCTATGGGAAAATTGAAGGTTGTTAAGCTAAGATTGCCCAACATGAAATGAAAATCTGTGGGAAAAATGAAGGAGGTAGAGCGAAAAAAGTAGTATTAAAATCATCAATAATTTATGATGGTACTTAAAAGAATTGCTGCAAAAATTAAACAGGAGAAAGTTGTTTCATACAAAATGGGGCACACATTCAGTTAAACTGCTCAAATGGAAAAGCCCAATGACCTCAAAATTTTAAGTAATTATGGTACTAAAATCTCTGAGTCAGAACAAAGATAGGAAAATACACACCAGACATTAAGCAACAAATCAAGACTCTGTTTGTGCAATGCACCACATTAATGAATGTATTCAATTCTTAAAGACTTTTTTTCAGGTCTAAATCTCTGATCTTGTGATCTTTAGTTTAACATTAATTAGATACATGTTACAGGTTATCAAATACATTAGGTACTATAGTTTAATAACAATCAGCAGAAATCACCTACTTCTTATCTTCATTCATACAGACAACAGGCAGGCAGGCAGCATTTAGCAGGTGTTTACATTATGCTAGGCAAGGTAATTAGCACTAGGGATGCAAAGAAAGGCAAAAACATGGTCCATGCCATGGATGAACACATTCTAATAAGAAAGCACATCTCCCAGGTATGGGAGATACAACTAATGGGAAAAAATAATCCAGGTATGGGAGACTGTACATTCAAGGTTTGGTAAACAACCAACTGAGAAAGCACATTCCAAGTATGGGAGAAAGCCAATGAAAAAGCACATTCCGAGTAAAAGAGACCACTAATTAAAAGGCAAAGACTTGGGAGTTGGAATGTCTCGTGTGAAGAACAGCAAGGACAATGTTGCCGGATTATAAGTGCAGAGAGGGGAGTAAAATGTATGCAATAAACCAGTAAGAGGTTTCCAGGTTGTGAAAGGCTTGAAGTGACAAACGAGTATTTTATATTTGATCCTGGAGGTGGTAGTGAGTCACTGGAGTTTACTGAATATGGGGACGATGTGGTCAAACCTACACCTTAGGAAAAATCACTTGGGCAGCTGAGCAGAGGATGGATTGGAATGGAAAGAAAACTGAAGTAGCAAGACCAATTGCAATAATCCAAGTGTGTGAGGTGAAGAGATCCTGGAATTGGGTAAGAGCTTAGGGAAGAGAGAGAAGGCAACATTCACAAGAAATACGGTCAGGGTAGAAATGATGAGACTTGGCAAAAAGTTTGTTTCTGTGTGATGACTTTAAGTAAGGAGTCTAGGATGGCCTAGAGGTTATGAACCTGAGGAATTAGGAGGATAGTATTGATATGGGCAATTATAAGGAAGTTTAGAAGATGGGAGGATTATTTTGGGGGAAATTATGAGTTCTACTTAGGACATATTGAATTTGAAATGTCTTTGGGATATCTATCCATTTTAGCTGTCTAGAAAGCAGCTGATGACACAGAACTGGAGTTCAGGAAAAATCTTGGAAGGGCTAGACAGATCTCAGATTACCTTTGAAAGAGATGATAACTGAATTCACAGGAGCTGATGAGATTGCCAAATAAATTAGTGTAGGGGGAAAAGAGAAGGATCAGGACAGAGCCTTAAGGGACCTCCCATTTTCAGTAGGTATGACCTGAACATCCAACAAAAAAGAATGAGGAACAGTAGACAGGTAGGAGAACCAGGAGAGAGCAGTGTCACAAAAATATAAAGAGAAGAGAGTATTCAGGAAATGAAGGTAGTTGACAGTGTCAAAAGCTGCCAAGAGATTAACAAGTAAGAAGATTGGGAAAAAGGCCATTTTATTTGGCATGTAAGAGGTCACTAATGACTTTGGAGAGATCAGTTTCAGTTGAATGATGTGGTTAGCAGTCAGACTACAAAGGGTTGAGAAGCAAGTGAGGAAAGAATATAGAGGAACCTATTGTAGACAGCTTTCTCAAGGAGCTTAGTTGAGAAGGTAGAAAGAAAGAAATAATAGCTGGCAGGCATTGTAGGATGAAGATTTCTGAAGGATGGAGAAGAGAAAATACATTTGTTTACAGGTAGCAGAGAAAAAAGAAATAAGGATGGTGTAAAGAAACAAAAAATTGGGAATGGATGGGGTGAGATGGTATTAAGGAGGCATGTAGAGGGATTTTGCCTTGGCAGGGAAAAAGGCCACCTTTTCATGTGAGACAGGTATGGATAAAATAGGGGAGAAAGACCTCTGAGTGATGTGAGATGAGGAAGAAAAAAGAGCTCACGGTAAATGATTTAAGAAAAAAAATTTAAGAAAAAAAGGGCACTTCATGAATGATTTCAATTTTTTTCAGGGAAGAATAACACATAGTCCTTGGCTGAATTTGGAGTGGGGTGGAGAAGGGATGCCATGGGAGGCTTGAGGAAGGATGAAAAGATTTGAAATAATTACCATGATAAAAGGGTTAGGTAATTGATTAGGGTGGTGGGCAAGAAATGCTTTGCTGTAGTAAGGACTCAATTGAAATTATGTAATGCATAACTGTAAGTGGATATTTTCATGACTTTCTCTAACTTTATTCAGCAGCATATGAATAGGAGCAAAGGTGGCAGACGATGGTAGTGAACCAAGGTTGGATTTTGGCCAGGTATGACTGAGAAAGGACAATGGGACAAGGGATTAAAATGTACAAAAAGTGCAGAACAGATGCACCAAAGGACTCAAGATAGGCAAAGGAGAGTTCAGCATTGATAGTCAGGGAAATAATTGAAGATTAGAGACACTGGAGGTCATAGGGAGGATGAAGAACAAAGTTGGGGCCTGTAAGATAGAAAGATTGAATGACTAAATATTATTATTAGATAAAGAGTCTGGAAGTGGCAATAGAAAGCAAGAAGTATTCCAACTTTCCCTTCATGACCAAGAAGGAATATGAAAGAAAGTGCAACCAGTATTAGAAAGGAGGTCAAGAGTGCCAGCTCATCAGGGAGCACCTAGATTTCACTGAGTACCAGAAGATGAAAGGCAAAGGTTTAAGATGAAATTGAATCTGTCAATTATAGACTGAGCATTCGAGAGAGAAAAGCAGAAAGTGTGGGGAAGATCTAGAATAGGACATTTTTGGGATAGGGTAGAGAGGGAATAAGAATGAAGGAATGGGTACAATTGAGGCTGGGGGATGAGTTTTTTTAGTTCAGCAGCAAGGGATTCAGAACTATGAGAAAGAGAACATGAGGAGGGAGGTAGGAGTGAGCTAACTATAGAGGAATGATTAGAGATAGGTTGGTCAGTGGAAAAAAGCGATTAGACTTTTCATTGTCCTCCCTCAAGATCCAAACTTGGGTCTAGTAGTGATGTTGTTTCTTGTCAGGTCTCAGGAGGTCTATCTCATGACAGGCAAAAACAAGTGGAGGTCTGCATTAGCTTTGATTCCACTTTCTCTCCCTCACCTCACATACCTAATCAGTTGCCAAAACTTGCCATTTCTACCATAAGATCTAGTTTAGACAACATCTTCTCAATTAAACCTTTCTTGATCTCCTCAACTGCAGTGCCTTCCCTGGTTCCAAACTACCTTGTATTTAACTTCTTTGTATATATCTGTATTCAATTACTTTATATTTATATATGTATGAATTTTCTCCCCCAACTACAACACAAACTCCTTGAAAGTGGGGATTTTTCATTCTTTGTACTTGCATCCATAGGCATTAGCATAGTGCCTGGCACATAAAATGGTGTTTAGTAAATACATAGTGTAAGAGTAAGAATTAATATCAAATACTCCAAATATTATATTTTATAAGATTTATTAATAATTAGTTGAAGTAAAGTGATAGCCTTCAGTAAAGAGCAGTTTCCTGGACTGTGAAAGCGGGAGAAGAGAGTGAGATGGCTGAGTTACAGAAATTTTTATCTACAAAAACATAAGGGAAATGTAGTTCAAGGGTACAAAATTCTAATTACACAATAGTGATTAATGATTGATTGGAGGGAGAATGTCTCTAAGAACAGTGGGGCTGAGGGAAGGCTTCTAGAAGATAACATTTATAATATGCTTTTAAAGGTTGGGTTAGTGTGGTAGAGGGGATAGAATACTGTCTATGGAGTCAGAAGTTCTGTTTGCTTCAAGCTTACTGCTTCTCTGATTGTGAACAAGTTCCTTAATTTCCATCTGAGAAAAGAAGGTGTTGGACTACATAGTCTTTGGGATCTTTCCAACTTTTAGTTATGACACATGTTTCCAAAATGATGGTACCTACATCAAGTGGATGGAGAGTTTAAATTGTTCTTCGAAGAAAGAAAAACATCTACAAAGCTAATAACTAGTCAATTTTATCTTAGCTGTCTAAGAAATATATGGTTCATCCAATATAACTCCAAGGGACTCATGATGAAAAATGCTATCTACCAGTATAAAAGGAATTGATGGAATTTGAATGCAGATTGAAGCATACTATTTCTCACTTTATTTCCTTCATGAGTATTTTTTGTAGGTGTGATATGTATTTTCTTTTACAATATGATGAATATGGAAATATGCACTGCACGATAGCACATGTATAACCTACATCATATTGCCTGCTGCCTCAGGAGGGGTAAAGTGAGAGAGGGAAAGAATTTAGATTGCAGTATGTCAGAAAATGAATGTTAAAAATTGTTTTTGCATGCAATTGGAAAAAACCCATAAAGTCTTTGGGGGAAGGGAAGAAAAGAAATATGTGGTTCATTAATTGGAAATGGCTTTGTACTCAAAATATATTCAAAAACCATCAAAGCTTCAAAGAGTATTTTAAAATTTTATCACAGCACCTAAGCAGTAATCATACTTAATCACAAATATTTTAAATAGGACCAAAAAGGATACTTTTTAAAAGGCAAAAAAATTATTCTTTAATCAATTCCTGGAATCCAAAAGAGTTAGTTCTTAAATCTCAAATAACAATAGGGCAAAATCCTATATAATGTCTGGGGCTGTCAATCTCTTCCCCTTAAACAAAATAAAAACTATCATATGTGATGGGATCACATCAATTGCACAAAGGTTGCTCCATTGCCTATAGAATAAAATACAGATTCCTTAGCTTGGTAATCAAGGCCCTCCATGATGTGGCTTCTATCTGCCTTTGAAGTATCAGTTCACAGTATTCCCTTTAGCACTTTTTACTTTCTACCCAGAGAAGACCACTTGATGTTTCATGATTCTCTCTGCTTGGAGTAGACTCGCCCGTCTCCAACAACACCTACCAAAACCCTTCTTTTAGTTTAAGAACCAGGTCAGAGGTTACTATTTTCACAAGCCCATCTCTAGTCACCCTAATTTCTTCCCTTTTCAAATCTCCTGAGATTTTCTTATTTGTATTATAGTTATCAGTACACACACCCCATTGCTCCATGAGATTATTGACTCCAAGAAGGTAGGAAACTGTGTGACTATTAATCTTTGCAACCCCACTGCCTACTGTGAGAATTTATTTTTCATATACTGTATTAATTCTTGTTTATCAGGGAGAATTACTATGTATTCCCATGTTTGGGATCCAGTCTGATGCTTTTTGTATTTTCTTTATCCTTAGGAATCCCAAGGAATGCTTTCCTTTTTATCTAAATCTGGTGAAAAAAATACTGGGGACCAGGGTTCTTTTTCTGTGCATGTGTTCTCCATAATGTAGGCTGACAGACCACCTCTTAATTAGCTATCACCAATTAGAGATGTCTTGAGATGTTCAAGGGAGAGGCTGAATAATGAGTTCCTAAAAAATCTATTTATTAAGCTGCCTGTACTCAAAGTCCAGCTCAAGTCATCCTTGGTCACGAAAGAGCCATAGAGGCCTACTTATATCACTTTATTGGTTATGATGCTGGTCTAATTAGTAAATCTGATATAATCAATAAACTTATAGTCTTACACAAAAATCAGTCTCTCAAGACAATTTTAACTGTAATTATGACACCCTGATCACAGAAAGCACTTAGTAAATTCTGAAATAAATAGTTATAAATAGTACAATTTAAGAAAAAATCCAAACCAATGGGGAAAAAAGATCAAGTTACCATTTATCTAACAAAGTTAATTCCCAATTTCCAAAAGGTTTCATCTATCTGGTTCCCTCCCTCCAATGGTATTAATCATTAAAATGTTTCATTAATCTGGCTGCAAGTCAAGTTCTTCTATCCCAAGACAGACTGTTGATTGATCAGACTTGAAGGTGTTAAAAGCTGAGGAACCTTGGAAAGATATGACCAAACATAAAAACAAAGCATTCAAACTTGGGACTAAGCTATGGTACCTGCATCACTAAGATTTGAGAAAGGACATTAAAAAGAAACAGTCAAATTGTTATGTGACTCTGGGCAAGTCAGTGCTCCAGGAAACTCTATAAGAATATTACAGTTTTAACTTTGGATTGGCAGAAGAAGTCTTTTAGGAGAGTTCTTTACATCAATGAAATCACAGGTCTACACTAAAAAAAAGTAAGATGTCACTGGAATGAGGATACTATCTCCTCGCACATCCCACTGGGTAAGTTCAGATGAATATGGCTAGAGGATCATCAAGTAATTTTGCTTCTGGCTGTACATTTTTAACAACATATAATAATAACTACTTATATTTACATATTGTTTAAAAGCTTACAAAATGTTTTCTTCACAAGGATGAGGTATCTAAATGTACTAATGTTCAATCTGGAACTTTGCTTAACTTCAACTAGTATATTTACATACATACAGTATTAAGTCACATCTGCTGAACGAACTACTTCCTTCTTTGCTATATACTACTCTTTAATATAATTAAATAATCATGAATTAAAATGTACGCTATACTCTAAATACGTTGTTATAAAATTTAAAGTGTCTAAAAGAAAGGCTTGTCCTTAATTTCTAACATAATTAACCAAACCATGTAACACATCATTTAAATTTGTTTTCTGCTAACAACACTTTTTTCTGGACTGCAAATCTACATAACAACATTACTAATCCCAAACCAAGATAATGGTTTCCAAACTACAGATACATAGAATGATTAGAAACTACAACTTCTAACTAACTTCTCTAACTTCTTTTTTCCTAACAGTGGGGACCAAAATAGGGACAGGAAAAATTTCTCAAGGACAGACATTCATGGAGCTTACATGAGAACTTTTTTTTTAAAAAGATAGTTTCTGGAAAGTGGATTATTAAAACAACTTTAAAGAGACTGAATTATTGATTATTCTGTTTTAGGAAACAACAATTAGAACTAGAAAAATCTGTAGCTTCTGAATTTTTAAAAGAAGGCTTAGAAGATGAATATGAATCCTATAACCTTGGAAACTACTTAATTTTCAAATGATCTCTGCATTATAAAGCTATTTTCTTAATCAATAGATTAGAACTTAATTTAAGGAAAAAAGGCTTTATGGTCACTTTTTTTGCATTAATCTAAATTGAAAAATCGAGAGATGTTAGAACTCATAAACCTCAAAGAACAGAAAATAAAACTCATATAGGATGAAGTAAATAAAGCCGGTGGATTTTCTGTCATCATCTGTATACACTGTATACACCCTGCAGTATAAATCAGCAATACTCCCAATTTAGGTATCATCAGTTGCAACCCTGGCACTGTGAAAGGGGCTGCTTGAATTCAAGATGTGAGTAATGAAATGACTGTCAGGTTCATTTGGACAAACCATACAACTTCCCCTAGACTCATGATGGTGAACTGATGGCACTCAGAGACCTCTCTGTGGGTGTGTGCAGGGCCCCTGGTTTGGCCAGCCTGACAGCCTGGCTCTGCCTCTGAATGCAAGAAGGGGTGGAGTGGGGGTGGGACTCGAACCTCTCCATGGAGCTCAGCCCTGGCTTGGCTAGTCTCCAGCCCGGCCCCATCCCCGGCCCCAAATTCAGGGATGGGTGGGGCACTGCTGTTGGGAGCAGGACATGGCACACAGTGGGGGTTTGGGGGACCTGGCAAGGGGTCCCTAAAAAGTTCCAAAAGGTTTGCCATCACTATCCTAGACAGGCTTCATCTTTTATTTATTTAGTAGATAATTACCACACCTGTAGCTTCAAGAGCTCTCACTATTTCAAAAGGAAAAAAAATATGCTCTGTCCATCAGAAAAGACAGGCATGATGGATGATATCAAGGCTGAAGCCTGTCATACAAATAGCCCCAAACAGCTGGAAAAATGATAAGAGCTCTGAAGGTGTCTATCAGGCAAAATTGATTTAGTGTAAAATAGATTGCACACTAAGATGTGTCCACAAGAGATAAGTTTAATAAATGAAATTT
This sequence comes from Gracilinanus agilis, assembly GCF_016433145.1. NCBI lineage: Eukaryota > Metazoa > Chordata > Mammalia > Didelphimorphia > Didelphidae > Gracilinanus > Gracilinanus agilis. The sequence goes on from NC_058131.1 coordinate 310,189,122, forward strand.
CTTGTCTTCCATTAGACATAATATATAAGGATTTGTTCTCTGAGAGCCATTTATTTCCACTTGACAGTTTAAGAATAACTGCCTGGCTAGTACTTCACTGAATGAGGTAAGTTTAGGGGTTTGGAAGGCTTGATCCCCATATGGGGGCAGATCAGAAAGTTCTTCTTTGTCTCCATGGCCACAAAGCACATCCCAAGGCTGTGGCATAAGTACATTCAACTGCTGGTCTTAATGAGAACCAAGTAAGAGTCTATTCTTGAAAAAATTTCTCTATCCTGAAGTCCTAGCGTACTTTGGACATGTTCCCTTGTACTGTTAGTTATCTCTTTATGTGCATGTGCTATCTCCCTAACCAGAGTCACAGTAATTCCTTTACATTTCCAGGCCTCAGAATGCAATAGTGAATGTGTTCAAAGAATTGAAAAGAAAAGGAATGTAGATCTATAAGGGCAAATCTAACTCCACTCCTAAAAAGAGGTCTCAAAACATGTGCTTTTAATAGTGGATTAAGGTCAACTGTCCTATATACTATGGTTTATAACACTTCTAGGTAACTGAACTGTGAATCCTAATGAAATCACTCTATGAATAGGGGAAGATAGTATAAATCAACTCCGAAGTTTCCATCCTGATACCATATAGTTGCTGCACAAAACCAGACAGATTTAACCTTAAGTTTTTTATTCAGTTAATAAAAAAATATTGCTTGATAATTTTCAGAAACTTGAAAAGATCTAGAAAGTACTGACTGTGTAGGCAAAGTCCAGAGCAGAATATATTCTGTGGACAGCTAGGTAGCCTGGAGTTGGGAGGACTTGGGCTCAAATTTGACCTCAGACACTTCCTAGCTGTTTAACTCAGGGCAAGTCACTTAATCCTGATTGCCTGGCTCTTGCTACTCTTCTGTCTTAGAATTGATACTAAGACAAAAAGTAAGAGTTGAGAGAGAGAGAGAGAGAGAGAGAGAAGGTATCCTGTACAGGAGCAGTTATCATAGATGCAGATATATTTGTTCTTTGATAGTATTTTCCATAAATGTATAACTAATTCTCTCACAATAAATAGTATGATTTGTGAAATGATTGCTCAATTGGCTCTCTCAGAGCTACTGTTTTGTGGTAAGAGAAATGTGCCATTAAAGCTTAAACCAGAGGGAAGGTCCCTTCAAGGAATTATTTCTATTCATAGAGCAAGCATAAGATTGATCAGCAAAACCAGTCTATGGCTGCTGAATTGTTTTTTTTTTCTCCTTTTTCCATTTATGCCTTGGTTTCTGACAATCTACATTAGTAGTTAATGGAATACCTTGGCAATCAATTTCCTAAACCAAAAATGGCTTAAACTAACCCTAATCAACAAAATTCAGTTAATCCAAATGCTTTTAGTTCTCACTTGTCTGAAAATTCACACGAAGTGACATCAGTTTTCAGAAAAGGTTATTATATTAACAGAATTTTCCAATAATCTCCTGAAACATTATACCTTCCAAATGTGTGATCTGAATTTTTCCCCTTATCAAATCATCTCTGTTTCTTCTCTATTTTGAAGTACTTTGTCATTCTATAAAGAGTTGCCATTTCTAAACTGCTTCCTTAAAGGATTATATTACCTTGGGATATGGGGGGGGGGGGGAGGTCAGAGAGGAAGAAAGCAAGTAGAGATGATTTTTTTTCAGCAGACACAGCCTTAAGAAAGCATCAAGACTGCCTGATGGCAGGCTTCTGGCATGTAGGAGCTGCCATAGCTGTGCCAAGGCTGACAAGACCCCCCTCTCACCAACCCCCACCCAAACTCTCAGGCAGCTCATTGGGAGAGAGGACTGACTCTACCTTTTCTGTTGTAGCACTTCTTCCAGAGTCTCCTGCTTATCTTGCAGCAGCTGCTGGAGATGTTTCATCTCTTGCTGGTAGTGATTTATCTTCTTGCAAAAGTCCTCCTCTTGCTTGGTCATTCTGTGATTGAAGTCTCCCAGCTGCACAGCGGCTTTCTTTTTATATACCTGGGGAAGTAAATGGCCATGGAGAATGTGAGTTTGGTAGCACGGAGAAGTATTCTCAAAGCAGATAGCTTCATGGTTTGCTTCAGTGATGGCTTTTTATCTATAGCTCATCCATGTCTGATATCAAGACTCAATTGGGTAGGTTTGCATTTCTCTAATATTGATTTAGAATGGCTTTTAAATAAGTTACTTGGAGTATATATAGATTCTCCTCCCCAGAAGACAAACTGGTTACAATAGGAATAATGTAACTCAAAAAGGTTACTTTTTTGAACAAAATGCTTTAACAGAACAAACACAAAAAGGAAATTTTCAGATCAAAAGAAAAAGAAAAAAAACACATGCTTAACTTTTATCTGACAATCTTATTTGAATATAGAAAAGAAGAGATGAAATATACTATATATTAATGTTATTTGTACATTTCATATTATATTATTATATCATTATATATTATATATATGGAATCTTACTATCATTGTTTTAACTAGCATAGGATAAACAATAGAGGAATAAATTTGACATCATTTTCAAATATACATCACCAAGTTTTGGCATATTTTTATTGTCTATAAATTATTCTATTAAAAAAACATTTTCTGGGAGAGAAAAAATGCTGTTTAAAATAGATTACAGGAGCAATATTGTGGAATGATCAACTGTGACACTTAGCTATTATTGGCAATAAAATGATCCAGGACAGTTCTGAAGGACAGAGATGCAGATGAAAGCACAAGATTTTTCAATTATTTATTTGGATTTATGTTTTGGGGTTTGGCTTTTATAAGATTACTTTACAAAAATTAACAATATGGAAATATGTTTTGCATGATAATACGTGTATTACTCCGAACAAATTGCTTGCCAGCTCCAAGAGGGGGAAGGGAAGGGAAGGGAAATAAGTTCAATCATATAAACATAGGAAAACTTGTGTGGAAAATTTTTAACAAATGTAATTGGTTAAAAATATTTAAAAATAGATCACAAGGAAGCTGCTACAAAAGAATTTTTCATAATCTGTCCATATGTTGACATGGCAGGGTAAACATGGATTAGAACATGATTGTTACTTCATGGCATGCTTTAATAAAACAAAAATAATTTGTTATTAGAGAGGTGAACTTTTTTGAAAACAAACAAAATGAAACTTCTGTGTCATTTCTCAATGAGAACAAAAGAAGGAGTCTAGATTTTATTTTATAATGAAACTTTAGAAAGTAAAAAATCCAAAGAATATATAGCCATCAGAACTTTTACTATTTAAATGTGTACTCCACTGATTTTTTTTTACCAAAACGAACTTGGCCTACGAATGCTTTTATGATTCTTTAAACACACTACTAAATGCTCATATAATCAGTTACTGAAACTTGAAAATGTACTCTTTTCAGAGGAATCTTCAAACACATTGTCTTTATGAAATTCAGCTATACATTCTAAGCTTGTATTATAGGGAGAGTATAAATAAACAGGAAGGAAAAAAAGTGTTTGGGAGCCAGTAGATTTGCACTTGTGTTCTAGGAGGGGAGAATCTAATTTTAGCATTTTGAACAAAATTGATCAGTTTCCAATGTTATGAAATGTTTCCTATTTTTTCCAATGGAAGTAACCATAATGAAATAAGACATAAAATAAAATACTGCAATAAAAACTTAAGTTTTGCTAGGAAGCAGGAAGATGCCCCAGGCAGTAAACTTTATAGCAATTACTAAGGTGATAAAGTCAAGTTCTGTCCTATAATTCTATCTGAGACATGCTATATGATAGCATGCTGCTATCCCTCCTGCTTTATGGCTCAATTTTTTCATTTCAAACAAATTAAAAGTTCTCCCAGAAGGCTACTTTCCAGTGTAACTGGAGGTCTGCCTTTACACTGGGCTCTAATAGATGAGGAAATACATCTAAAATAATATTGGAATTCTACAATGACAAGTGTCAGCTCTTGAAATTTAACTCCAAAGCTGGAGAAAGTTTTAAAAAATTTAGTGAAAATCACAAATTTCTGTCTCTTAGTTAACTAATTCTAATTCCTTAATATTTTAAAATATTATTTTTTACCAAACAGCAAATTCAAATCTATAGGTTTGCATAATACTATACATTCCACATTTCAATGGATGGAGAGGGTCAGGGGAAGAAGAAACATTGACAGAAGAAGATCAATTATTTTATTTTTGGTTACCAAGGTCAGCAGTAGCATACAGATATTAAAATTATTTTGAGAATAGTTCTAGTGATCGAATGGATAAATATCCTAACTGAGGGCCAGTCTAATTCAGTCAAGAAAAAATTATCACAAGATTGGCTATAAGATAATGAATTTTTCAGCCACAAGAACTCTTGTGGAATATAAGACCCTTTAGGGGAAAGACTTTTCATTTTTGTCTTTGCATACTCAGCGCTTAGCATGTGCTAGGCACTTAATAAATACTTGACTTGAATTCAACTCTCAAAGGTTCCATTATACAGAGGTTGAAATATGCTTGAAAGGAGGAATTATCCATGCTAACACAACTACAGATCCCTGAAGTAGGAAGTTAGGTAGTGTATTAATATAGGGCCAATCTCTATTCAACAACATGCAGAAACTTATTGTCTTTTTAAGAAAACATTTACAAAATATTAAACTCCTTGAAGATACAGACCAATAGTACAGTTATCTTTTTTCACTATTTTAGTAGTCTCCATTTTTTAAAAGCCTATACTAAAGATGGTTAAGACTTAGTGCTCAACATCCCACAATAGTGACAGAAACCTTTGAGCAAATGACTCCCTGATTTATGCTTTGTTTTATATTAATAATCAGAAGGTTCTCAAGTGGAGTTAGCTCTACAGTTACTGTCTTTTTATAGAATCATGTGATTTTGACAGATACATAGGAGGTATATTTTTGGAGGATAAGTCTTTAAGACTCCTTGTTCTCCCACACATTTAACCAGTTGTCAAGTCTTCCTTCAATTATTTAAAAATATTACTCTGAAAAGGAATTGATAGGTTTCTTAAAGGGTCCATGATACACACAAAAAAGTTTGTGAATTTCTGTCTGAGAGATGATTTGATCCAACCTGCTCCTTTTTTTAAAAAAAGTTTTTCCTTCAGAATTTGACAAACAACAAAACTGGGACATTTCTACACAAAGGCCAAATAAAAATGATTTTGTGTGAAATAGCAAATCTATTATGTGTACAGATTTTTTTTTGGTAAAAGTATATAACAGATTCAGCATTAGTCTGAAAGTTGTCTTGCTTGTGTTGCCCTCTAAACTTGTTTCTCATCTCTTTTAAGCCTTTCATAAAAAGGCAATGATATTTTCTTCCTTTCTGTGGGGCATCACTATCACTAGTCTCTCTCCTTACTCTCCTGTAAAAGACAGGCATAATCAAGCAAAACAAATCCATCCAGTGACCATGGCCAAAAATGTATGTTTCATTCTGAACCACTAGTCCATCACCTCTCAATTCCAGGAGGTGGGTGGCATGCATCATCACCAATCCTGTGGAGTTGTATCTGGATGTTGCATTGGTCACTTTTTCTTAACAGTTGTAGCCAAGCATATTTGTCTCCTGTTCTGCTCATTTCACTCTGCACAAGTTCATAAAGTCTTGTCAGATTTCTTTGAATCCTTCTCTTTTGTCATTTCTTACAAAGATAGAAATCAAGCACCATATGTCCAAAAATATTTAGTTACATTTTTTCTGTAGCGATAAAGAACTAGAAACTAAGGGAGACCCTATCAATTGGGAATGTTTGAACAGGTTACAGAATATGAATCTGATTATGGTTTTGCTATGACAATGAAGATGAACAGTTTGATAAATTTCATGGTACAATTTATATTGCTTCTGTATGTCTTGGTAGGTGAACTTTCAAATACTACATATTCTGTAGTCATTTTAGAATTTTTAACTTTTATCTATTCTTGATGGGTTTTGATGGTACTGAAGAGCTAATTTATATGGGTTTATAATCTTTTAACTCTACTGAAGTAATTGTTTATAGTAGTATAATCTTTAGAGTTTTTGAAGTAGACCATTATATCACTTAAAAAGGACAATAACTTTCATTTTTATCTATGCTTATTTTATCAATTTCTTTTTCTACTCCTTGCCATACCAACATTTTTAGTACTCCATCAAATAAAGCGATTGCAATAGAATTCTAGCTTTACAATGGATCTAAATGGAAAGACTTTTAGACCCTATGGATAAAAGTCTTGGTTTTAAATTGATTTTATTTTTCACACTAAGGGAAAGTTCATTTATTTCTACATTTTCTAGAAATAGGTGTTGTATTTAGTCAAAGCCTTTCTATGTAACTATTGATATAATCATATAATTTTAAATTTTGTTATTATTATGGACTATAGTCTAATATGGTCCATTACTATAGTTCATAGTCTTTACAATATTGAATAATACATTGTTGTTATAAATCTAACCTATTCAAAGAGCTTAATCTTTTTTACCATGTGGCTATAGCCTCTTTGCTAATATTTTTTTTTAGGATTTATGCTCTTGTTCACGAAGGATATTGGCCTGTAGTCATCTTTCTTTGATTTTTCTCTTCTTAGTCGAGGTGTCAAGATTATATTTGTATCATAGAATTTGGTAGGATCCCTTTTTTTTTCCTTTTCAAAGCAGTTGATACAATGTTGAAATTATTTGTTCTCTGAATATCTGACATTCATTTGTAAATATCTCTGATTCCAGGATTGTTTGCTTTCTTTTTCGGGAGTTTATGACTTGATCAACCCTCACCTCCAATTAGGTTATTTAAATTCTCTATTACTTATTCTGCTAATATGATCAATTATAGCTTAATTTATTGAAAATTCTCTTTTTTTCATTTCTGAATACTGGCAGCAAATGGTTTTCTCTTAAAATGGATTTGCTATAGCTTACCTATTTTTTCAGTCCCCCCCCCCCAAATAGAAGCTAGTGTTATCAACTCAATGTTGGTTTTGTTTTTTTTCTTTCCACTTGATTAACTTCCTTTTTGGTTTTCAGAATTTCTATTTTGGTGTTTAGAATGGGATTAAAAAGGGTTTTTTTAGCCACATGCCCAATTCATTGATCTTTTCTTTGGTTGTTGTTAATAACAGTTTTTAGAGATATAAAGTTTTGGTACATTGTCTTTTTTGGATGAAATTTTTTTTCTTCTAAGATTTGCTTAATGATCAACCAATTCATAGTATTAGATTGTTTACTTTCCACTTAAGTTTTAATCTTTTCTTAAGGTCTTTTATTGATTATAACTTTATTATGTTGTGGTATATAATGTGTTTAATAGTTCTATTTTTTTTTAACATTTTGATGAGCTTTCTTTGCCCTATGACTTGATCATTTTTAGGAAAGCTATCTGGCAGCTGAGGAATATATATATATTCCCTTTAAATTTTTATTTTTATTATTTGTTATAAACTATTTTTCCATGGTCACGTGATTCATGTTCTTTCCCTCCCCTCACTGGGTTATACATGTATTATCACTTGTTTTTCTATTTTATTTCCATATTCATTTTTGTAATAGAGTAATCTTTTAAAAGCAAAACTCCAAATCATATACCCACATAAACAATATGATTTTCTTCTATGTTTTTACTCCCACAGTTCTTTCTCTTGATGTGGATGGATAGCATTCCTTTTTATAAGTCCCTCAGGAATGTCCTGGATTATTGCATTGCTATTAGTAGCACCGTTGATTACATTTGTTTGTTCCACAATGACTTAGTTTCTATGCACAATGTTCTCTTGGTTCTGTTCATTTCACTCTGCATCATTCTCAGAGTTGTTCTGATTTGCATTTCTCTAATCAGGAGGGATTTAGAACACTTTTACATGTGATTATTGATAATTTTGATTTCTTTATTTGAGAACTGCCTAATCTTTGACCATTTGTCAACTGAGGAATGGCTTGATTTCTTGTACAATGGACTTAATTCCTTATAAATTTGAGAAATTAGACTTTTATTATTTAGTTGTATAATCTTTTTACTCACTTTGTTGCTTCCCTTCTAATTTTGGTTGCATTGGTTTTGTTTGTGCAAAACATTTTAAATTTAATATATTAGGAATTATTCATTTCACATCTTGTAATGTTCTCTATCTTTTGCTTGGGCAGTTCACAAGTGGCAGAGCTGGAGGGGAGTAGAGCACTTGGGCCACTTCCCTCTCACTTTCTACACCTGCTGATGACATTCCTCATTCCACATGCCCCTCCTCCCAGCAACCCAATGGGAGCACTTTCTCTCTCCTCTGTGTGGGGTAAGGGAGGGCAAGGCATGCCTGGCAATAAGTATGGGGGAGGGGCATGGCACTGTTTTTTTAGTTTAATCTTTTTTTTTTTTAAACCCTTGTACTTTGGCGTATTGTCTCATAGGTGGAAGATTGGTAAGGGTGGGCAATGGGGGACAAGTGACTTGCCCAGGGTCACACAGCTGGGAAGTGGCTGAGGCCGGGTTTGAAGGCACTGTTTTTTTAGGAGGGCAGAGCACTCAGTCTGAGGGTGGGGTAGAGGCAGGGCCCAGCACTCTGTCTCCAAGAGGTCATCACTGGTATAAGGTATAAGATTTTGATCTAAAGCTAATTTTTCCCATACTGTTTTCCAATTTTCCCAGCAGTTTTTGTCATATAGTGGGTTCTTGTTCCTAAACCTGGGATCTTTGGGTTTATCAAATACTGGATTGCTGAGGTCATTTACCCAAAGTTTATTCTACTGATCTATCCTTCTGGCTCTTATCCAGTACCATATTATTTTGATGATCATAGCTTCATTGTACAGTTTAAGATCTGGTACTGCTAGGTCACCATCTTTCACATTTTTTTTTCATTAGTTCCTTTGATATGCCTGATCTTTTGTTCTTCCAGATGAATTGTTATAATTTTTTCTAATTCTATAAAAAAGTTTTTTGGTAGTTTGATAGATATGGCACTAAGTAAATTATTTATGTAGGATTGTCTTTTTTATAAGCTCGTCCTACCCATGAGCAATGAATGTTTTTCCAATCGTTTAGATCAGTGATGGGCAAACTATGGCTGGTGGCCTAGATGCTGTCTCCTGAAATGTTCTATTCAGCTCTGGGACATTATTCCTAATCTGACAAATACAATGAGTAGGATACAATACAATGAAATTTCGAAAGAGTTGCTTTAGAAACAGACTGACAGATGAGCATTTCCTTTCCTTTGGCCCCCTCTTTAAAAAGTTTGCCCATCACTGGTTTAGATCTAATTTTATTTGTGTGAAAAGTGTTTTGTACTTGTGTTCATATAATTCCTGAGGTTGTCTTGGCAAACAGATTCCCAAATATTTTATATTGTCTAGAGTGATTTTAAGTGGAGTTTCTCCTAACTCTTGTTGCTGAGTTTTGTTGGAAATATATAGAAATGCTGATGATTTATGTGGATTTATTTTGTACACTGCAGCTTTGCTAAAATTATTATTTCCATGAACTTTTTTCTTGGATTCTATAAGAATACCATCATATCATCTGCAAAAAGTGATAGTTTAGGGGGCAGCTGGGTAGCTCAGTGGAGTGAGAGTCAGGCCTAGAGACAGGAGGTCCTAGGTTCAAACCCGGCCTCAGCCACTTCCCAGAAGTCACTTGACCCCCATTGCCCACCCTTACCAATCTTCCACCTATGAGACAATACACTGAAGTACAAGGGTTAAAAAAAAAGTGATAGTTTAGTTTCCTCATTGCCTACTTTGATCCTTCAATTTCTTTTTTTTCTCTAATTGCTACTGCTAGCATTTCTAGTACAATATTAAATAGTAGTGGTGATAATGGGCATCCTTGCTTCATTCCTGATCTTATCAGGAAGGCTTCTAATTTATCCCAATTGCAGATGATACTTGCTGATGATTTTAAATAAATACTGCTTATTATTTTAAGAAAAGTCCCTTTTATTCCTATATTTTCTAGTGTTTTCAAAAGGAATGGGTATTGTATTTTGTTGAAGGCTTTTTCTGCCTTAGTTTGGTTGTTGATATGGTCAATTATGCGGGTGATTTCCCTGATATTGAACCAGGCTTGCTTTCCTGGTATAAATCCTACCTGGCCATAGTAAATATAATCCTTGTGAAAATTTGCTGTAGTCTTTTTGCTCGTATTTTATTTAAGATTTTTGCATCTATGCTCATTAAGGAGATTGGTCTATGGTTTTCTTTCTTTGTTTTTTGTCTTCCTAGCTTGGGAATCAGTACCATATTTGCATTATATAAAGAATCTGGTAAGACTCCTTCTTCGCTTATTTTGTCAAATAGTTTGTAGAGTAGTGAGATTAGTTGTTCTTTAAATGATTGATAGAATTCACTAATCCATATGGCCCTGGAGATTTTTTCTTAGGAAATTCCTTGTTCAATTTCTTTTTGTTAGATGGGATTATTTAAGTACTCTATTTCCTCTTTTGTTAATCTAGGCAATTTATACTTTTGTAAATATTCATCCATTTCACCTAGACTGTCATATAATTGGACAAAAAAGCTCTTAATAATTGCCTTAATTTCCTCTTCATTAGCAGTGAGATCATTCTTTCCAATTCATGATACTGTTAATTTGATTCTCTTTTTTCAAATTACATTAAGCAATACTTTATATTATTTGTTTTTTCAAAATACCAGTTCTTGGTCTTATTTAATAATTATTCAATAATTCTATTATTTTCAATTTTATTAATTTCTCCTTTGATTTTTAGGATTTCCAATTTGGTCTTTATCTGAGGATTTTTAATTTATTCTTTTTCTAGTTTTTTTTTTTAGTTGTATGCCCAATTCATTGATTTCCTCTTTCTCTTTTTTGCTGATATAGACACTCAGGGCTATAAATTTTCTCCTGAGCACTGCTTTGACTGTATCCCATAAATTTTGATATGTTGTCTCTTCACTATCATTCTCTTCAGTGAAATCAGTAATTGTTTCTATGATTTGTTCTTTAACCCACCAGTTTTAAAGGATAAGATTAAATAAATTCCAATTAATTTTTAATATGCTTCTCCATGAACCTTACTAATTTTTATTTTTATCATATTATGATAAATGTTGCATTTATTACTTTTGCTTTTCAGCATTTGTTTGAGATATTTTTAAATGTCCCAGTACAGTGGTTCCCAAACTGTTTTGGCCTACCACCCCCTTTCCAGAAAAAATATTACTTAGCCACCTGGAAATTAATTTTTTAAAAATTTTAATTAATAGGAAAGATAAATGCACCTGTGGCCATCACTGCCTCCCTGGATCGCTGCAGCACCCACCAGGGGGCAGTGGCGCCCACTTTGTGAATCAGTGCGCTAGTACATGGTCAATCTTTGTATATAAACCATGTGCTGCTGAAAAGAAGATATATTCCATTTTATCCCTATTTCACTTTTCCCCAGATAGCTATTAACTCTACTTTTTCTAAAATTTCATTCACTTCTCTTACTTATTTCTTTTTTTTTTTTTTTTTGGTTCAATGTAAGTAGATTTGATAGGGGAAGGTTGAAGGTCCTCACTAGTACAGTTTTACTATCTATTTCCTCCATAAGCTCCCATAGTTTCTCTTTTAAAAATCTGAATACTATACCATTTGGTGCATATATGATATTTCTTCATTGTCTATACTGACTTTTATAAAGATGTAATTACCTTCCTTATCTCTTTTAATCGGATCTATTTTTGCTTTAGCTTTGTCAGAGATCATGATTGCTACTCCTATCTTCTTTTTTCTCAGTTGACACCCAATAAATTCTGCTCCAACATCTTACTGTTACCCTGTGTGTGTCTACCTGCCTCATGTGTTTCTTGTAAACAATGTATAGTGAGATTATGATTTTTATTTTATTTTTTTTAACCCTTAACTTCTGTGTATTGGCTCATAGGTGGAAGAGTGGTAAGGGTGGGCAATGGGGGTCAAGTGACTTGCCCAGGGTCACACAGCTGGGAAGTGTCTGAGGCCGGATTTGAACCTAGGACTTCCCATCTCTAGGTCTGACTCTCAATCCACTGAGCAACCCAGCTGCACCCAAGATTATGATTTGTAATCCCCTTTCTTATCCACTTCCATTTTATGGGTAAGTTTATCCCATTCACAATTATGATTACCACCTGTGTATTCCCCATTATTTTGATTTTCTCTTTTAATCCTGCCCTTTTTCCTTTCTTCCTTTCCATACACACCAGGGTTTTACTTTTAATCAGTCCCCCTTTCCCCTTCTCTTACTTTATTCCCCTTCCCACCACCTCCCTTCTTATTCTCTTTCTACTTCTCCTAAGGGTCTTCTAATCACTGCTCCCAACTTTTCCCTCCCATATATTATTCCTCTCCCCCACACCTCCCTTTCTAAATCCCCTTCTACTTCTCTGATAAGGTTTGAGAAGATTCTATACCCCCCAAAATCTGGAGTTCTTCCCTTTCTGAACTGATTCCAATGAGAGTAAAGTTTAAGTATTATTACCTGTCACACCCTCATCCTGCCCTTCTGGTAACGGTATTCTCCCCACCTCCCACTTGCCTCCTCATGTGGTATAATCATCCCATTTAACCTCTTTCTTTGCATTTCTCTTAGTACAATCATCTTTTTCCCCCATTTTTTTACATATCATCTTAAACAGCTTAATAACATACCCACAGCCTATGTATATTTTTTAAATTTACTATGATAATGATAACAATTTTTAAGAGTTACAGATATCATTTTTCCATATAGGAATATAATCAATTTGACCTTACTGAAGCCCTTAAATTTTTACTCTTTCTTATTTACCTTGTTATGGTTCTCTTGAAATTTTTATTTGGATATCAAATCTTCTGTTTATTTCTAGTCTTTTCTTCAGTAATGCTTGCAAATTTTCTATTTTATTAAATGCCCATACCTTCTCTTAAAAGTATATACTCAGTTTTGATGGGTAGGTGATTACTGGTTGTAGACCTAGTTCTCTGACCTTCTGGAATATCATAGTTCAAGTCTTCTAGTCCTTCACTGTGGAAGCTGCCAGATCCTGTGTTATCTTGACTAGGGATCCATGATATCTGAATTGTTTCTTTCTGGAAGCTTACAGTATTTTCTCTTTGGCCTGGAAGCTCTTGAAGTTGCCTATAACATTCCTGGGAGTTGTCATTTGGGGATTTATTGTAGGAGGTGATCTATGGATTCTTTCAATGTCTATTTTGTTCTCTTGTTCAGGGCAGTTTTCTTGGATAATTTCTTGTAATATGGTGTCGATTTTTTTTTTTTGGATCATGACTTTCATGTAGTCCAATAATTCTCAAATCGTCTCTCCTGGATCTATTTTCCAGGTTAGTTGTTTTTTCAATGAGAGATTTCATGCTTCTATTTTTTCATTATTTTGATTTTGTTTTATTACTTCTTGATGTTTTTGTGAAATCATTAGCTTTTATGTTAGTCTTTAGTCTACATCTAGTCTTTAAAGACTTGATTTTCACCCATGATATATTTTTAAACCTGTATTAATATTCGTTTTTTAGAAAAGTTAACATGGTCATATGATTCATGCTCTTACTTTCCCCTTCATCCATTGCCCTCCCCCCACCACTGGCCGATGTGCATTTCCACTGGTTTCAACATGCATCATTGATCAGGACCTATTTCCAAATTCTTGATCATTGCATTGGAGTGGTAGTTTTGAATCAAAAACCCCAATCATGTCTGCCTCAACCCATGTATTCAAGCAGCTGCTTTTCTTCTGTGTTTCCACTCCTGCAGTTCTTCCTCTGAATGTGGGTAGCATTCTTTTCCATAAATCCCTCAGAATTGTCCTGGGTCATTGCATTGCTGCTAGTACAGAGGTCCATTACATCCTATTTTACCACAGCGTATTGGTCTCTGTGTACAATGTTCTTTAGGCTCTGCTCCTTTCGCTCTGCATCAATTCCTGGAGGTCTTTCCAGTTCACATGGAATTCCTCCAGTTTATTATTCCTTTTAGCACAATAGTATTCCATCACCAGCATATACCACAATTTGTTCAGCCACTCCCCAGTTGAAGGATATACCCTCATTTTCCAGTTTTTTGCCACCACAAAAAGTGCGGCTATAAATGTTTTTGTACAAGTCTGTTTATCTATGATCTCTTTGGGGTACAAACACAACAATGGTATATCTGGATCAAAGGGCAGGCATTCTTTTATAGCCCTTTGAGCATAGTTCCAAATTGCCATCCAGAATGGTTGGATCATTGCACAACTCCACCAGCAATACATTAATGTCCCAATTTGGCCATATTCCCTCCAGCATTCATTACTCTCCCCTTCTTTCATTTTAGCCAATATACTAGGTATGAGGTGATACCTCAGAGTTGTTTTGATTTGCATTTCTCTAATTATTAGAGATTTGGAACACTTTCTCATGTGCTTACTGATACTTTTGATTTCTTTACCTGAAAATTGTCTATTCATGTCTCTTGCCCATTTATCAATTGGGGAATGGTTTGATTTTTTTATACAATTGGTTTAACTCCTTGTATATTTGAGTAATTAGACCCCTGTCATTTTCCCAATTTATTGTTTCCCTTCTGATTTTGGCTGCATTGTTTTTGTTTGTACAAAACCTTTTTAGTTTAATATAATCAAAACCATTTAATTTACATTTTGTAATTTTCTCTAACTTGCTTGGTTTTAAAATCTTTCCTTTCCCAGAGATCTGACAAGTATACTATTCTGTGTTCACTTAACTTATTTATACTTTCCCTCTTTATATTCACATCATTCACCCATTCTGAATTTATCTTGGTGTAGGGAGTGAAATGTTGATCTAAACTTAATCTCTCCCATATTGTTTTCCAAATTTCCCAGCAGTTTTTGTCAAATAGTGGATTCATGTCCCAAAAGTTGGGCTCTTTGGGTTTATCATAGACTGTCTTGCTGATGTCACTTACCCCAAGTCTATTCCACTGATCCTCCCTTCTGTCTCTTAGCCAGTACCATATTGCTTTGATGACTGCTGTTTTATAGTATAGTTTAATATCTGGTACTGCTAGGCCCCCTTCCTTCACATTTTTTTTTCATTATTTCCCTTGATATTCTTGATCTTTTGTAATTCCAAATGAACTTTGTTATAGTTTTTCCTAATTCAGTAAAAAAGTTTTTTGGTAATTTGATAGGTATGGCTCTAAATAGGTAAATTAATTTGGGTAGAATGGTCATTTTTATTATGTTAGCTCGTCTTACCCATGAGCAATCAATGTTTTTCCAATTGTTTAGATCTAGTTTTATTTGTTTTTGAAAGTGTTTTGTAGTTGTTTTCATATAATTCCTGTGTTTGTTTTGGTAGATAGATTCCTAAGTATTTTATATTGTCTAAGGTGATTTTAAATGGTGTTTCTCTTTCTAACTCTTGCTGCTGTGATGTGTTGGAAATATATAGAAAGGCTGATGATTTATGTGCATTTATTTTGTATCCTGCAACTTTGCTAAAGTTGTTGATTATTTCTACAAGCTTCTTAGTTGATTCTCTAGGATTTTTTAAGTATATCATCATATCATCTGCAAAGAGTGATAGCTTAGTCTCCTCATTGCCTATTTTGATACCTTCAATTTTTCTTCTCTAATTGCTACTGCTAGTGTTTCTTGTACTATGTTGAATATTAGAGGTGATAATGGCCATCCTTGTTTCACTCCTGATCTTATTGGGAAGGCTTCTAATTTATCCCCATTGCATATGATGCTTGTTGATGGTTTTAGGTATATACTGTTTATCATTTTTAGGAAAGGTCCTTCTATTCCTATACTTTCCAGGGTTTTCAATAGGAATGGGTGCTGTATTTTGTCAAAGGCTTTTTCAGCATCTATTGAAATAATCATGTGATTTTTGTTTGTTAGATTCTTGATATGGTCAATTATGTGGATGGTTTTCCTAATGTTAAACCATCCTTGCATTCCTGGTATAAATCCCACTTGATCATGATGGATGATCCTCTTGCTTACTTGCTGGAGTCTCTTTGTTAGTATTCTATTTAAGATTTTTGCATCTATGTTCATTAGGGAGATTGGTCTGTAGTTTTCTTTCTCTGTTTTTGATCTACCTGGCTTTGGAATCAGTACCATATTTGTGTCATAAAAGGAATTTGGTAGGACTCCTTCTTTGCTTATTATATCAAATAATTTGTATGGTATTGGGATTAGTTGCTCTTTGAATGTCTGATAGAATTCACTTGTGAAGCCATCAAGCCCTGGCAATTTTTTCTTAGGGAGTTCTTTGATGGTTTGTTCAATTTCTTTTTCTGATATGGGATTATTTAGGCATTCTATTTCTTCTGCTGTTAATCTAGGCAATTTGTATTTTTGTAAATATTCATCCATATCTCCTAGATTGCTATATTTATTGCCATATAATTGGGCAAAATAGTTTTTAATGATTGCCTTAATTTCCCCTTCATTAGAGGTGAGGTCTCCCTTTTCATCTTTGATACTGTCAATTTGGTTTTCTTCTTTCCTTTTTTTTATTAGATTGACCAGTACTTTGTCTATTTTGTCTGTTTTTTCAAAATACCAGCTTCTAGTCATATTTATTAATTCAATAGTCCTTTTACTTTTGATTTTATTAATTTCTCCCTTGATTTTTACTATTTCTAATTTAGTTTTCATCTGGGGATTTTTAATTTGCTCACTTTCTAATTTTTTATGTTGCATGCCCAATTCATGAATTGCTGCTCTCCCTAATTTGTTAATATATGCACTCAAGGATATAAATTTCCCCCTGAGTACTGCCTTGGCTGCATCCTACAGAGTTTGGTAGGATGTCTCATCATTGTCATTCTCTTCAATGAAACTGTTGATTGTTTCTATGATTCCTTCTTTGACAAATTGGTTTTGAAGAATATTATTTAATTTCCAATTAGTTTTTGATTTACCTGTCCAGGTGCCCTTACTAATTATTATTTTTATTGCATTATGATCTGAGAAGCTTACATTTATTATTTCTGCTCTTTTGCATTTGTTTGCAATGTTTCTATGCCCTATTAAATGGTCAATCTTTGTGAATATACCATGTGCAGCTGTAAAGAAGGTGTATTCCTTTTTGTCTCTATTTATTTTTCTCCACATATCTATTAAATCTAATTTTTCTAAGACTTCATTCACCTCTCTTATCTCTTTCTTATTTATTTTTTGGTTTTATTTACCTAGATCTGAAAGAGGAATATTTAGATCTCCTACTAGTATGGTTTTACTATCTATTTCCTTCTTGAGTTCTGCCAGTTTCTCCTTTATGAATTTGGATGCTATGCCACTTGGTGCATACATATTGAGCACTGTTATTTCCTCAGTGTCTATACTGCCTTTAATCAGGATGTAATGACCTTCCCTGTCTTTTTAAATCATATCTATTTTTACTTTGGCTTTGTTAGATATCAAAATTGCCACTCCAACTTTGTTTTTTTCATTTGATGCCCAAAAGATTTTGCTCAAGCCCTTAACCTTAAAATTGTTTATGTCCACCTGCCTCATATGTGTTTCTTGTAGATAACATAAGGTAGGATTTTGGTTTCTAATCCACTATGCTATTTGCTTCCGTTTTATGGGAGAGTTCATCCCATTCACATTCAGTGTTATAATTATCAGTTGTATATTCACCAACATTTTGGTTTCCTCTCCTAGTTCTACCCCTTCTTCTTAAACTATTTCCTTTTAAACCAGTTGTTTGCTTTAAGCCGCCCTTGTCCCCTCCCTTGATTACCTTCTGTTTCTACCCCCTCCCTTATTATTCCCCTCTTTTTTATTTTTAAGGCCTAATGAATTCCCTCCCCCTTCTTCTCCCCTCCCTTTTTTGACATCCTCACTCCCCTGCTCCCCTTGATTTATCCCTTCTGACTTTCTCAGTAGGGTTAGATAGAGTTTTATATCCCAATGAATAATATAGCTACTCTTCCCTCTTAGGTTAATTACACTGAGAGTAAGGTTTTAATATTACCTCTTAATGCTCTCTTCCTCTCCTTCTTATAATAGTATTCATCCCTTCCCCTTCCCATGCCCTCTTCATGTGTAATAGATTATCCTATTTTTCTTATTCATTCAAGTTTCTCTTGGAGTCCTCTCCTATTCACCCCCCTCTTTCCCACCCCACATATCATCTTAAATCATTTAGTATTCCAACCTCTCCCTATGTATAATTCTTCTGATTACTATAATAGTGAATAAAGTTCACTATGAAGAATTATACATAACATTTCTCCACATAGGGATACAAATAATTAGGTCTTATTGAAGCCCTTAAAGAGGCAAATTTAAAAAATACAAGTTTTCTTTCTTTCCCCTCTGTTTCTTATTTACCTTTTTATGTTTCTCTTGATTTTTGTGGTTCGATATTGAACTGTCCATTTAGTCCTGGTCTTTTCTGTGCAAATACTTGGAAATCTTCTATCTTGTTGAATGCCCAAACTTTCCCCAGGAAGTATATAGTTAGTTTTGATGGGTAGGTGATCTGTGGTTGTAGACCCAGTTCTCTTACCTTTATGAATATCATATTCCAAACTTTGCGATCTTTTAGTGTGGAGGCTGCCAGATCCTGTGTGATCCTGATTGGTGCTCCTTGATATTTGAATTGTCTCTTTCTTGCTTCTTGTAAGATTTTTCTTTTACTTGGAAGCTCTTGAATTTGGCTATTATATTCCTGGGGGTTGTCTTTTCAGGGTCTAGTGTAGAGGGTGATCTATGGATCCTTTCAATGTCTATATTGCCCTCTTGTTGTAGAACTTCAGGGCAATTTTGCTGAATAATTTCTTTTAGTATGGAGTCCAAATGTCTATTAATTTCTGCTTTTTCAGGAAGACCAGTGATTCTCAAATTGTCTCTTCTAGCCCTGTTTTCTGGATCTGTCAATTTCTCATTGAGATATTTCACATTTCCTTCTATTTTATCAGTCTTTTGACTTAGTTTTATTTGTTCTTGCTGTCTTGATAGATCATTAGCTTCTAATTGCTCAATTCTAGCCTTTAGGGACTGGTTTTCGGTTATAATCTTTTGGTTTTCGGCTATAATCTTTTGGTTTTCCTTTTTCAATCTGGTCATTTCTGGTTTTCAATTGACTTGCCTCACTTTCCAATTGTGAAATTCTGCCTTTTAAACTATTATTTTCTTGCCAGATCTCTTCCATCTTTCTCATCATCTCAGATTTGAACTCTTCAATAGCTTGTGACTAGTTTTCATTATTTTGGGAAGGTTTGGATGTGATTACTTGTTTGTTCTCCTCTGCTGTTTGGACTTTCTCTGTGTAAAAGTTGTCGAGTGTTACAGATTTCTTCTTGATGATCTTTCTTTTTTGGGATTCTTGTCTCTGGCTTGCCATTGTTTAGCCCTGCGCCCTCTCAGGTTTATCCTCACACCCTGGGTCTGTTTGTGCTCTCTAGGCTCCTGAAGTCTCAGATCTAGTTGTTCTCAGGGTCAAACCTCCTAGTGGTCCCCTTGCTTGTTCCTCTGTCCAAGGCTCCTTTAACAGTTTCAGGGTGCTATTTCCATAGTCATGCAACCCTCTGCACTGGGTCCTCACTCAAGGTCTGCTCCTGCTCTCAG
Source organism: Gracilinanus agilis (assembly GCF_016433145.1). Lineage (NCBI taxonomy): Eukaryota > Metazoa > Chordata > Mammalia > Didelphimorphia > Didelphidae > Gracilinanus > Gracilinanus agilis. The sequence continues at coordinate 310,208,622 of NC_058131.1, forward strand.
GATCCGAGTCCACTCCTGCCCTCAGGATCCGAGTCTGCTCCTGGGCTCAGGATCCGAGTCTGCTCCTGTGCTCAGGATCCGTGGACTCAAGACCCTGTGCTTGGGCCTGAGCTCGGGGTCTGTGTTCAAAGTCCGCACATTCTTTAGCCTCTTGGGGTCTTAAGTCTTGCTGCTCTCAAGAACAGGCCCTGGTGACCCCAGGTAGCTGCCAAGAACTTAATGGGTGCCCCAAGCTTGCTCTAGCTCTTGTGTGCTGGCTTTGGCACTGTAGGTGATGTGGGATGGGGGAGGGGGTTGCTCAGCTTGCGTTTTGGTGAGAGCTGTTTCACCCCCTTATTGCATGGAAATGCTCCAATTCCACGTACCTTCAATGCTGCGCCCTTTTGTGGAGTCCCTTCATTCCTCTGGATTTGTTTTTATGTCTTCTTGAGGAGTCCTATATATTTCAGTTAGGAGAGGTTAAGCAGCTGACATTTACTCTACAGCCATCTTAACCAGGAAGTCAGAAATGCATCCATGATCTTTTGATGCTCCTTATCCATTTGGTCTATTCTACTTTTCATGGCATTCTTCCTCATTAGACTCTTTTGTCTGTTCTTCCAGCAGGTCATTTCTGGTTTTTATTCTGCTTATTACTTCATCTGATTTCTGTGTCTCTCTCCATTTGACCAATTTTGCCTTTCAAGCAATTTTCTTTTTTGCATTACTTTCATTTCTTTTTGCCACTTTTCTTCTATCTGTCTTACTTGGTTCTTGAACTCCTTTTTGAGTTCCTTTTGAGCTTGTGATCAGGTTCCATTTTTTTGGGAGAATTTGTATGTGCTTGCCTGTTTCTCATTCTCTCCTGTTGCTTTTGTTTTTTGCTCTTTTTCTCTGTAGAAATTTTCCAGGGTTAAGAGCTTTCTTTGCTGCTGTTTACTTATTTTCTCACTTGAGGACTAAGAGTTCTGCAAGTTGCTGGTCATTTCTATCTTAGCTTCTGGCTCACAATGTTTTGCTCTGAGGCTATCTTCACTGACACTGCCTTTAATGCTGCTAGAGAAAGCAGAAAAAGCCCAGTACTACTGAGTGCTGAACCTCACTGCCAGGGTCTGGAGCCTCCAAGGATAGGTCTGGGTTGCTTTTTTGTTAATGTTGCCCAGGTCCTGGCTCTGTATTTGGCACAGTATGTGTGGGGGAAGGGGAGAAGGGTAGTCAGCCTGTGCTTTTCCTTATGCAGTTTCCTCCCCTTATATTGTGGAAATTATTCTCTCTGCCTACCTTTCATATTATATTTAGTGGGAGAACCCCCTCACTCAACCTGCTTTGACTTCTGTCCTTTTGAGACACTTTTCAAAGATTGTTTTAGTAGGATATTCAGAGCAGTTTCAGGATTTCCCTGTTACTATGTCGCCATCTTGGCTCTGCCTCTATATATTCCTTTTATTCTAATTCAGTTATCAGCAAAGATTGATGTTTCTAAAATTCTCTTTAGATTCTTAGCTTCCTGTTTGTTTTTTTACTAGCTTTATTGAAGTGTTCCATTATTATAATTTTGACTTTTAGTTTGTATCTGTAGTTTAGTTTGTAACTGTAGTTTGATTAATTTTTCTTTTAAGCATTTAGATGCTATACCATCTAGTATATAAATATTAAGTATGGATATTATTTTATTGTCTATAGTGCCTTTAAGCATCTTTACATAGTTTCCTTATTTGTCTGTTTTAACTATGTCCATTTTTACAATTTCCTTTTCTGAAATCATGATTATAACTCTTACTTTTTTTTTTAAACTCTTACCTTCCATCTTGGAATTAATATTATATATTGTTCCAAGGCAGACAAGTGGTATGGGCTAGGTAATGGGGATTAAATAATTTGCCCAGGGTCACATGGCTAGGAAGTATCTGAGGCTAGCTTTGAACCCAGGATTTTCTGTCTTTGGGCCTGGCTCCCAATCTACTGAGTCACCTAGCTGTTCCTGCAACTCCTACTTTTTTTAATTTATCCAAAGCATAACTAATTCTGGTCCAGCAAAAGAATTTAATTTTGTGTGTGTTTTAATGTTACAAGTGTGTTTCTTGGAAACAACATACTGCTAAATTATTTCTAATCCATTCTATTGCTTGCTTTCATTTTATTGGTGATTTTATACTATCTACGTATTTCTCTCCATCTGATATTTCTTCCATTCTTTACAAAGAAAAAAGTAATAAGGAGCAATATGATCAACACAAGTGATCTACTCTACTGCCCTAACTCTCCTCCCCTTAAAAAAAGACCTACGGGCAGCTGGGTAGCTCAGTGGAGTGAGAGTCAGGCCTAGAGACAGGAGGTCCTAGGTTCAAACCTGGCCTCAGCCACTTCCCAGCTGTGTGACCCTGGGCAGGTCACTTGACCCCCATTGCCCACCCTTACCAATCTTCCATCTATGAGACAATACACCGAAGTACAAGGGTTAAAAAAAAAAAAGACCTAGCACTGGTTGTTATGTTTTCCCCCCCTTTCCATATTCTCTTTTCATAATCTACACACACACCATCACACTATATTCTATTGTAAGAATCCATTTAATTTGAGTCTCAGGAAATACTGCTTTTTGAGGGCTTTTAGGGTAGGCAGAACATAGACATACTGAAATCCTTGGAGAAATTTTCAAAAAGCCCTGATTTGATTATGTCATTTCCCTGCCAAGAAGCTGAAATAATTCCCTAGTTTGTAGGAAAAATATGGACTCTTCTATTTGAAATTTTAAGCCCTTTAGAATCTGGCCTCAACCTACTTTTCTAGCCTTGGGATCCACCAATCAAAAAGCATTTATCAGGTAACTACCATGTTCTAGGTACTAAGCTTGACACTGAAGATACAAATATACATTTCTCTCCTTCCTACCTAAAGTCTAGTCAAACTAGCCTTCCTGCTATTCCTCACATATGAAGAAATATCTAATTTCCACTGACTTTGCACTGGTTGTCCCTTAATGCCTAGAGTACACTCCTTCCTGATCTATGCCTCTTAGATTTCCTTGTTTCCTCCAAAATTCAGTGCTAATAGCATGCCTTTTAACATGAAGTCTTTCCCAATTCCCCAGTCTCCCCTCCCTAAAAAGCCTTTATTTTATACATATATATATATACACACACACATATATACATATATATATATATATTCATTTATTTATTTATTATTATTTATTTTTCTGAATATACCTATTTATATAAATGTTGCTTCTCTTAATAAAAAGTAAGCTCCTTGAGGGCACAGTCTGTTAAATTTTTTGGTTTTGCATTTCTCACACCTGGCAGAGGGTATGTACTTTAAAATGCACAGCTACTGATAGATATTGATATGCCTCTCTAGTTAAGTTACTCAAATTTACACCATTTTGATATAAGGTAACTGAGGGTTCAGTTTAGTTATTGTGTATTTTAAAAGCTTTAAGTTTAAATAAAGGTTATTAATGGAAAAAATAAAATTCAAATGCCAGAACTTCTTATCTGCTCATATCAGTGAGTCAATGCCACTGCTTACAGTAACTGAACTCTCTTCTTCCTCCCATTACAGGAACCAAACAGAGATTAGAGAAAACCAGTAAAAGAGGCAGCTAGCATATAAGTACAGTGGAAAGAACACAGGACTTGGTTTCAAAACCCACCTCTGATGCCTGCTAGTTGTGTGATATTGGGCAAGTCCCTTAACCTTCGTGGGCCTCAGTTTCCTCAATTGTTGAAATGAGGAAGTTGGACCAGATGACCTCTAAAGTTTCTACCAGTTCTGAATCTATGATCCTATAACTAAACTCAATTATGTCTTTGAGTCTTTGTTGGTTTAGAACTCCATAAAAATGGAATTCATTATAGCAATTACATCTTGAAAATGAAATGAAGTCATTATGGGTTGATATATGAGGAACTGCAGCCAAAAAAAGCACAATAAACGTTGTCCATTAACTAGATGAGTTTTAAAATATAAAATTATTACCCTATTGCTGCATAAAATTCGTGGTACCTTTGTACCTGATAGAGTAGGAGCAAGTCTGACCACTGCAGAAAAAAAAAATCAGAGAAATGGAGAACAACTAGGAAGAATCAGAAGACAAAGAAACAATCAGTTATAAATACTAAAAATACTAGGACTCAAGTCTTCAAAGACAAAGACTGAGAGGGGAAATGACCTAAAATTATCAAGGGTATAGATATGGAAAACACAGATTATCAGAGCTGAAAGGGCTCTTAGTAATCAAGTTTTACATCTCAGTTTTATACAGAAGCAAAGGCAGGCTTAAGTAGCTGCATAGCCTTGTACAAGTCAATAAGTAGCAGAACCAGACCAGGTACTTCTCCAACTTGGGTCTCTTAATTCCCAAGTTACTTTCACCTTACTTTCTAAAATACCAGAACAAGGCCTTACCTTGAAGTCTGAAAGAAATAATTTTAAGGCAAATAAGAAGAAATACCCAATTTATACAAGTAAGCGTAAGGAACCCATTCAAAGAAGTGTTTAACTCTGAGATCAAGAAAGATTTAGATATTAAGTTATTTTTAAAAAGTAGATATTTTCAGTCCCTATCCATACCCATACCTTTAATGTTGATAAATCATTAAGACCAAATGTTTCCCCACATAAAATGTAGGATCTAGTACTAGAAGGAACCTCAGAAGCCATCTAATCCAACCCCTTTACTTGCTGCTAATGTTCAGAGACATTATGGCATAGTGAACAGAGCATCAGACTTTAATTCAAAAATACCTGAGTTTAAATCCTTCCTCAGACACTTACTCTATTACTGTGGGCAAACCCATTTAGAACTGTTTTAGAGAATTTTGAGAGGTCATGGGGATAAGAAAAAAACTAGATTTCCACCAGTTTATTTTTCACATGACCTGGAAGTCCTCACCACTTTGAATTTAAATAAAATATATTAAATATATCTTATGTTGTTTGAGACAACCAGTGACCTCTCCTACTCAGATACACAAATTTTGGCATTTTATAATAAATATAAAGATGACAATTGAGATAAAAATCTGGATAATTTGGGTAAAATCTTTCTGACCATATTCTAATTGCCTTGTTAGCATAATTCCTTCATTCCAGGTCAGAATGGATATTATTACTGTGATGACTGTATTTCTATACAGTCATCTTTCTATAACCTATCTGGAAGCTGCTCTAGTGACTTAAAATGATTGTTGCTATGTAAGTATAATTTCCTAAAAAATCTGAATTGTCTCACTTGTCTACTTAATTTGATTGGCTCATGCTCTGTGAGTTGTTTCAATAGTCTAAACCACCTTACTAAGCAAAGGTTCCAAACCTATGACTATTCTGGGATGGACATGTGACCTTAGTAGATCATATTTGTGATCTAATATGCATGGAATACACAGCAAACTATCATATTCCCAAATGTTTAAAGTAGAAAGCAATAATAATAAAAGCAACAATAAGAGCATAAGAATTGTTATAAATATACAAATTAAGCATTAATTTTTAGTGCTTATCAATGAAAATATGTTATACATCTCAAATGATTTTTATGTTAAATTTTTTTCAGCATTTATATAATATGTTTAGTTGTTTTTCAGTTGTATCTGTCTTCATGACACCATTTGGGGGTTTTCTTGGCAAAGATACTGAAGTAGTTGTCATTTCTTTCTCCAGCTCATTTTATAGAAAAGGAAACCGAGGCCAAGAGGGTTAAGCTACTTGCCCAGGGTTACAGAGCTAATAAATGTCTGATACCACATTTGAACTCAGATCCTCTTGACTTCAGGCCCAGCACTCTACCTACTGTGCCACCTAGGTGCCCTTATATTGTATATTTGTAATTCATTTCCGTATATAAGAGTAAAATTCAAGAAACTGTTTAAAAATTAAGAAAACAATCTTTTGCTACGAGAAAATGAGTTCCTAATTTAGGTGTGCTGATTGTCTTTTAAAAGAAATTAGAGCAAAACAGGTAGATGATTCAGTGGATTATGAGCCAGACCCAGAGATGGAGGTGCTATATTCAAATATGGTCTCATATACTTCATAGCTATGTGACCTTGGGTAAGTCACTTAGCCCCCATTGCCTAGACCATCCTACTGTTCTGTCTTAGAACCAATACACAGTATTGATTCTAAGACCAAATGTAAGGATTAAAAATAAATGAAAGAAACAAAAGAAATACCACTCAAAAGGCTATCCACCACTGATACGAATCTGAATGCAGTTTGAAGCATACCTTTTTTCACTTCACGTCCATCATGAATTTTTCTCTATTACAAGTAATATTTTCTTTTTTCACAACATAATGAATATAGAAATATTTATTGCATGTAGCATATGTATAACTTATATCATATTACAAGGAGTGAGAAGGAGGGACAGAATATGTATTACAAAATGTCAGAAAATTATTTAAATTGCATTGACATGTAATCTTGAAAAAAATACAAAATGCAAAAAAACCCACATTTTAAAAAAAGTATTTTTTTCCTAAACCTTTCCAGGCTAGATGGACCTTGGGTATGTGTTTAAAGAAGAAGAGTAGTTCAAAGATTCTAGCTTTTGTGATAAAAAATCACTATTTGCCAAAAATTGATGGGAAAACTAAAAAACAGTATGGCAGAAACTAGGTATAGATCAATATCTCATACCCTATACCAAGATAAGGTCAAAATGGGTATATATGATTTAGGCATAGTGATATCATAAGTAAATTAGAGAAACATAGAATAGTCTACCTGTCAGATCTATGGAGAAGGGAAGAATTTATAACCAAGTAAGAGAAAGAAAACATTATGAGATATAAAATTAATAATTTCAACTGTATTAAATTAAAAAGGTTTTGTACAAACAAAACCAATTTAACAAGCAAGATTAGAAGGGAAATAACAAACTAGGTAAAAAATTTCATAACAAATTTCTCTAACAAGGGTTTCATTTCTCAAATATACAGTCAAATTTGTAAGAATCCAAGCCATTCCCCAATTGATGAATGGTCAAAGGATATGAATATGCATTTTTCAGATGAAGAAAGCAAAGCTATCAATAATCATATAAAATTGTTCTAAATAACTCTTGATTAGAGAAATGCAAATTAAAGCAACTCTGAGGTAACATCTCACACCAATCGGACTGAATAATATGACAGTAAAGAAAAGTGATGAAGGTTGGAGGGGATATGACAAAATTAGGACATGAATGTACTGTTGGTGGAATTGTGAAGTAATGCAACCACTATGGAGAGCAACTTAGAAGTATGCCCCAAAAGCTATAAAATGATGCATACCCTTTGATCTCGTAATGGCATATTACTAGATCTATATCACAAAGAAATTTTTTTAAAAGAGGAAAAGGGCCTCCTTCTACAAAAATATTTCCAGCAGCTCTTTTTGTGGTAGCAAACAATTGGAAATTGAGGGGGAAGTTCACCAACTGGAGAACGGCTGACCAAACTGTGGCATAAGATGGTAATGGAATACTATTGTGCTATAAGAAATAACAAATAGGATGATATCAGAAAAAGCTGGAAAGACCTACATGAACTGATACAGAGTGAAATATGCAGAACCAGGAGAACATTGTACACAGTAACAACAATACTGTACAATGATCAACTGTGAAAGGCTTAGTTATCCTCAGCAATACAGTGATCCAAGAAAATTCTGAAGGACTAATGACAAAGAATGTTATCTACCTCCAGAGAAAGAACTGCTAGAGTATGAATGCAGATCAAAGCACACAAATTTGCACTTTAGTTTATATTTTTATTTTAGGATTTTATTTTTATATGAGTCTCTTACAACAATAAATATAGAAATGTTTTGCGTAATACATGTATAAACCAGATCAAATTGCTTACCAGTTCCAGGATTGGGGAAGGGAAGGAAGACAAACTGGATCTTATAAATTCAGAAAACACATGTGGAAAATTGTTATAACAAGTAATTGAGAAAATAAAAAAAATAGTTTTACAAAAAAGGAAGGGTGGGGCAGAACCAAGATAGCAGAGAAGGTATACAGATTCATCTGAACTCTACCAAATCACCATCCAAAAAATAACACCATAAAACCTGAGGACAAATCCTGGAGCAGCATAACATAAAAAGAAAAGATAAAGTAATATTTCAGCCCAAAGCAACTTAGAAGCCTGGCCTAAGGGATCTAGTGCACTGGGGTGGGGATGGAGCAAAAGCTTACCAGGATAGGCCCCACCCCAGCAACAGGCCCTGGGTGCAGGTGAAGCAGCAGCAAAGATTTTTGGAGCTCTCAGCAACCAATAGTAAGGGGGAGGGGAGATAACTGGGGTCCCTTTGCTGCTCCTGAGTGTGAGACTCTTGTCACATTACTCATATGCAGAATTAAGTCACAATCCAGGGGTACAATCTCAGGGTGAGGAGGAGCACTAGCAGACACCAGCACTTGTAGTCACAGGGTAGCAGGAGATCTTGGTCACATTTGGCAGGGGGGAAAGAGTGCTTGGGGTTACCCACAGACCAGAGCACAAGTTGGGAGAGAATTAAAAACATCTTTCTTTAGATCATACAACCTTGGAAGAACTGAAAGCAGATAGGTCCCCAGAGCCAGCTCTGAAGGCAGAAGCACAAAAAAACTGAAGCCTGGAACAATGCTCCCTTCACCATGGTTACAGAGCCCAACTTCATCAGTTTTATTTAAATGAAAAAGGCTGGAAAATGAGCAATGGACAAAAAGATAAATTCAACAGAAAATTACTTTGGTGACAGGGAAATTACAAACTCAGAAAAAAGACAACAAGGTCAATAATGCTACATCCAAAGCCTCCAAGAAAAATATTAATTGCTCTCAAGTCCAAAAAGATGGGGGGGCTCAAAAGGGATTTTAAAAATCAAATAAGAGAGGAAGAAGAAAAAGAAATGTAAGTAATACAGGAAAATCATGAAAAAAGAGTCAACAGTTGGTAAAGGAGGCACAAAAAATACTGAAGAAATTAATACTTAAAAAAAACAGAATAGGTCAATTGGTAAAAGAGACACAAACATTCGACGAAGAGAACTCCTTAAAAAACAGAATGGGTCAAATGATAAAAGCTATAAAAAAAATACACTAAAGAGAAGAACTTCTTGAAAGGCAGATTTTGCTCTATAGAAAAGGGGCCACAAAAATTCACTGAGGAAAAGAACTCTTTACAAAGTAGAATTGGCCAATTTGAAAAAGAGGTACAAAAGCTCCTTCAAGAAAACCATGTCCTAAAAATTAGAATTGGACGAATGGAAGCTAATGAATCCATTAGACATCAGAGAACAACCAAAGTTAAAAGAATGAAAAAAAAAGATGAAAATGTGAAATATCTCATGGGAAAAACAAATTATCTGGGAAATAAATCCAGGAGAGAGAATCTAAGAATTACTGGACAACCTGAAAGCCACAATTGAAAAAAGAGCTTAGACATTATATTTCAAGAAATTATCAAGGAAAACTGCCCTGATAAATCTAGAATTAGAAGGCAAAATAGAAATTAAGAATCCTACAATCACCTCCTGAAAGAGATACCAAAAAGATAACTCCCAAGAATATTATAGCCAAATTCCAGAATTCCCAGGTCAAGAAGAAAATATTGCAAGTAGTCAAAAAGGAACAATTTAATATTGTGAGGTCACAGTCAGAATAACACAAGATTTAGCACCTTCTCCATTAAAGGATTGGAAGGCCAAGAATATATTTCAGAGAGTGAAGGAGCTACAACTGCAATCAGGAATCACTTACCCAGAAAAACTGAGCATAATGCTTTGGGGGAAAAATAGGTATTCAAAGAAAATACAGGTCTTTCAAATATTCCCGATGAAAAGACCAGAGCTGAATGGAAAAATCTGACTCTCAAACACAAGTCTCAAGAAAAGCATAAAAAAAGTAAATAGCAAAGAGAAATAAAAAGATATTCAAAAAGGTTAAACTATATACATCCCCACATGGAGGGATGATTCTTGTAACTAAAGAACTTTGTCATTATTAGGGCAGTTAGAAGTATAAATGAATAAAGGGCAAGGTCATGAGTTGAATATGATGGGATGAAAAAAAATTAAAGCATGAGAAAGAGGACGGCATTGGGAAAAGGAGGAAGGGAAAAATAGAATGAGATAAATTATTCCACATGAAAGAGCTTTGATAGGGGAAATGGGGGGGGGGGTGAAGCATGTGAACCTTGTTCTCATCAGAATTGGGGAAGAACATACACCAGAGAACTAACATGTCTAACTTTAATGAAATTCAATTCAGTTCATTAACTACTTTTCTGTTTATCTTTTACAGAGATTCTTCTAGATCTTAAAAGGAATATATTGAGGTCCTCAACAATTTCGTTCTTAATTTCTTCCTCTGATTTAACTTTTTTTTTTTTAATTCTTATCTTCTGTCTTGGAACTGATATTGAATAATGGTTCCAAGGCAGAAGAGAGGTAATTCATCCCTATTCTTTAAGTTCCTATACTTTAAATCTCCTCTGTGAACATCCTCCCTGATCTCCCAAATTTAACAACTATTTTCTTCCTTGGGATTTACATTATTCTTTGTTTTATAACTCTCATGTACTTTGAAAGTAATTTTAATTTGTGTAATAGAGTAAAACTACATGCCAGTTTTTATTAGATTGTAAACTCCATTAGTGCATATCTTATCTAAACTCTTTATCTCCTTAGTGTCTGATTCATATTTATTGTTCATTTGTTTCAGGTGCATCTCACTCTTTATGACCTCTTTTGGGATTGTCTTGGCAAAGATACTAGCGTAGTTTGCTGATTCCTTCTCCAGCTAATTTGACAGATGAAGAAACTGAGGCAAACAAGGTTAAATTACTTGCTTGGGGTCATATAGCTAGTAATTGTTCCAAGCACAGATTTGAATTCAGATCTTCTTTACTCTAGGCCTAGCACTCCATCCACTGTACCACCTACTTGTATATAGGTATTCAAAGAAAATACAGGTCTTTCAAATATTCCTGATGGGAATATCCTGGCTCTTAACAAGGCTTCAAAAGTTGCTTTTTAAGTGAATGAATAAGCATTAAGTTAGTAAACAGCTTACTTTTCTCCCATTCTAAAGTTCTGAAAAAGACTAGGATAGATAAATTTGTTATAAATGATCAAAGCCTTGGAAAACATTCTCTTCATCTGAGGAAAATCAACGTTCAAGTAGAGAGAAAGGAAAACAGTGGTTTTATTATTCTGTTTTCCTCTGAAGACAGTTCCAGGACCTAGTTTATTAGGCAGTCCACTATAGGTTTGGGAACTCTTCATTCTTCTATTCAGTTCAATAAACATTACATATAGTGTTATCTTCCAGGCAATTTACCCTAGGAATGTGCTGACTGATGTAGTTCCCAACATTCACACATCATCTCAAAGGTAGAAGATAGAGCAGAGCCCATCTAAACCCTACCTCTCTAAATTAATCAAGGAATAGTTTTAAAACAAGGGTCATTCAGTGGAATTGCTTATCAACTCTGGGGGGGGAAGGGAAAAGGGAAGTGAGACAACATGAATCATATAACTTTGGGAAATTTATGTGTACATTTGTAATTGGAATAAAATAAAGATAAAAACAATTTTAAAACCAAAGGTTATTAATCCATGAATCCCTAAAGGCTTGGTGAAAAGATTTCAGAGAATCTATTAATATGGATAAAAAATTAAAAGCTTATTTTTATGAATTTCTATGTGAAATTTATCATTTCCTTCAATTATTTAAACATTTTAAGGACTCCATCTATCTTTACCAGATTGCCAAAGAAATCTTGTGTCATTAAAAAAAAGTTAAGAATGTCTGCTTTACAATATTCTCAACAAGCCATCATCCAGATTTATTTTGAAAACCTCTATCTGGTGAGGAAGATTCTAGTATTATGTGTTGTATCATTTTTGTACAGCTCTATTTGTTGGGAAATGTTTCCTTATAGCAATCTAAAATATGATGTCTAAAATTGCCATCTTTTCAGGTTCTATCCCGTAAGACTAAGCCAAATAGGTATGGCTTCCACATGACAGACCATGAAATACCTGATGATTTTTATTTAAAACTTTTTTCTCCATGCTAAATAGCTCCAATTCCTTCAAATTGATCATCACGTGACATGGACTTAAAAGTCCTTCTCAGTCTTCCTTCTTTTGGACATTTAGTTTTTTAAAATCCTTCCTAAAATCTGGTACCCATGCTTCTTATGAAAAGGAATCATAGATTTTGAAAGATCACCATTTTTTTTCTTTCTTAAAAATTAAAAAGAAAAACCCTTCTCCTATTTTAGAATTAATACTGGGTAACTACTTCCAAGGTAGAAGAGTAGCAAGGACTATGCAATGGCAGTTAAGTGATAGCTAGGATGTATCTGAGGCTAGATTTGATCCCAGGATCTACCACTGCTAGGCTTGGCTCTTAATCCACTGAGCCACCTAGCTGCCCACAAGTCCATCATTTTCACAAATAAAAGTCCTTTGTATTCTAATACACTTTTACAGGATAGTAGAGTTTTTTTTTTTTTACCAACTATTTAAAGATTCCATTTAGTGCATTACTTATTAAACAGTCCCTTGGTGATCTAAAATCTTGTAATACCATTTCCCCTCAAGGAAAGACTATCTTATCAGTTAGCAGGAATTGGCCTTTTAGATCTCCACACACAATTCACTTTTGCAAGGATCAAGAAAAATACCTAGTAAGCACAAAGTATTATATGCATACACATTTTAGTGTTAATTGCGGCAATAAGGAATTAAATTCTCTTTATTGAAGATATTCTAGTAAAGACTAGATAACCTTTGGTTGAGAATGCTAAGTGGGAAGGATTGCTGCTTAGGTATGGGACTGGACTAGATAAACTCTAAGGTCTCTTCCAACTGGAGGCTTATATGATTTTTAGGTTCCTTGGATGTGAGGCCTAGACTGTGTTTTATTTCATCTTTGTACCCCCTGTATAGTACAGTATTGTATAATAAGAACAAGTAATGGCAACAACTCATATTTATACTTCGGCAATAATAATAGCTAACCCAGATAATACTTCAAGTTAACAAAGCACTTTCTTCACAATAATTCTATTAGATAAGTAGAGCAGGTATAATTATCCTATTTTATAAAGGAAGAACCTTCCAGGGTCTGAGATCTATTCCCATTTTTTTCTTTGAAGTTTTACATGTGGTTGCTTTGATCTCACTGTCCCCTACTGAATCTGTGCCTTGCTTTTCCTTGTTTCTATAAAATTTTTCTATAATTTCTTTTGCTGTTTGCTCATTTTCCTAGCCTTTAAATTTTTTTTAACTTTTATTTATATCTAAAAAGTGGACTCTGTTCTCTGGTTAGAAGATGCACTTAAACTTCAATTTTTCCTTATTGCTGCCCTCAGCTCTAGTTCTTTCTGGTTTTCTGCAAATTTCAGTTCTTCTAAGGTGATATAACTGTCTGTGGGCTAGGAATCAATGGCATGCAGGACACAGAGCTGTGAGCTATCTTGCCGAGCCTAGGGGCTTCACTCCAGGCTTGTGCCAGGGCTTGGGACTTCAAGTAGTAGCTTTGGGGGCACTCTGCTCCTGGCCTAGGCAAGATCTCAGGGTCTCGAAGTTAGCCTGTGTTCAGGCTGGGAATCTTCTAAGTTGCCCACTGCAGGAGAGCCACTTCCCTCCATCCCCTCCCTCTCTAGCTCTGTAATCTATTTCAAGGTTGATATTGTAAAAGGAAATTCTTGGTTCTCTTTGTCTATTCTGAGTTTACACTTGTAAAAAGGGAATCCTTTATTCTCTTTGCCTAGATGAGTTAACACTTGAACAATAACTTAAGTACCCCTACTTAGTACCTCACTGGACTGTGAAGACAGGATTAACTCTCCTTTGTCTATCTTTTGATTAAATCAACAAAAGGCTGAACTAGGTGGAGGAGCTCACAAACCACTTAGAGAATTCACGCCCTCAGAAACTCAATCAGCCAGGAATCTGTGAATCCTTTTGATGAGAATTTACTCCTCCAGAATGTGAGAAGTGGATCCCACAAACACTGCCCCACCTGGGCAGTGTCTAGGTAATTTGGATTGTGATTGGACCCTGTGAAGAGGGAAAGGGATAAGAAGCCACCATAAAAGGCCCTGAATTTCTGGGCAGTTGGAAGAAGGGAACAGATTCAAGAAGGAAGTGGGCTTCAATAAGAAAATAGCCTTCAAGAAGAAAATTGGCCTCAGGAGTCATCTTGACCTACCTCTTGGAGGGAACTTGGGTGAGTGAATAGCTGGCTTTTCTTTCCTGTCTTCTGGATAGAGTTTAATTCCAGCTAAAGGTTAACAAGCCCTGGCTGAGTCAAGTACCAGAGAAATATTTAGATAGATAGGCTAAATGTCTTCTCTACCTTTCTGTATTTCTCCACTTTCACTTTTTCCGTCTCTTTTGTAAATAAAAGCTATTTTTAAAGTCATTTCAACTTTGAGCAATAATACTTTAAATAAGCAACTACTATATTATTTATAATTTTCATATATTTTAGTTAAACCGTTAAAATTTAAATCCTACAATATGAGAGGATTCTTAGAATGGTTCTAGCTTTCTCTGCTACTAAGATGCCCTCTTACCTCCATCCCTCCAGCTATCTTTTAAAAGGTATACCCCTCTAGACATTACAAAGGTACAGAACAAAGAAGTGCAAATAAAAGGGGCAGGTGTTATTATTCCTTTATTTAACATTTTAATTTCTGTCCTAAATCCTTACCTTGTGTCTTGGGATCATACAAGTCAGAATGGCAAGGGCTAGACAATCAGGGTAAAGTGTCTTGCCCAACGTTACACAGGGAGGAGGTTTCTGAGGCCAGATTTGAACTCTCATCTCTAGACCTGGTTCTCTATCATGCTATCTAGGTGCTCAATATTATCTCTATTTCAGAAATTAAATTACTTGCCTGCAGTAGAGGTAAGATTTGAACCCATATTCTTAGATGAAAAATCCATCATTCTTTTCACTATAAGGAAACAAGCTCAGGGAAATAGCCAGAAACTTATCTGTGGCCACATACAGTATAGGTGTCTGCGGCCAAGTATCTTGGTCTTCAGGACAACTTTTTACACACTCTGGACACCTGCCTCTATAAAAAAAAAATCTTCCTCTAATCTTCACAAGACACATTACACTGGGAACATTAGCTATCTGACAAATTACTTGTCCTTAATAAAATGCTCCTCTGGTTGGAAATAAGAGGGGCTGTCGACAAAAATGTTCATTTCTACTCAAAACAGTATTCCATTCATCTATTTAGGTTTTTTCTTTTTTCTTTTTCTTTTTTTTAATAAAAGGGAGCAAAATTGCATTACATGTCCTATAGCCTGATTATCACACTAGCACCCTTTTCTGATCTTTGAATTCCCAGTTCTGATATATTTCCCTTCTATCTTGCCCATGAGGAGCCATATAGACCCAGACACAAATAGGTTTGCATTTTTCTGATGTTGTATGAAAGATTTATTCCCAACTATTTGCTGTTCCACTTTCAACTATTTTCTCCATGCTGGACCCCCCCCCCCCTCCCCTTTCTACTAAGGTCCAACTGCAGAAAACTGCCCATCTGTAAACCAGATCTAAATAAAACATAATTTACAGATTAAAAACCAAAGTAAAACTATGCAGTGAACTTAATATATACCTTAATGCAAAAATAGTAAACTAAAAACTCCATGTTAAAGTTTTAAATTAACTATATTTGTTTTGAAGCCACGAATCAAAGATATCTTCAGATTTGGGCAGACACTTTTTGCCAGTTTACAAATGAGCCAGCTGTCTGCTACCCTTCAGGAACACTCAAGTTAAAATTTGGCTTCAGACACTTACTAGCTGTGTAATACTAGACAAGCTATTGAACCTCTGGTTCCTCAGTTTCAAGTATCAAATGAGATAACATTTGTAAAGCACTTAGCATAGTGCCTGGCATGCTTGTTTCCTTCCTTCCTTCACAATTGATAGAGAGCTAGACTTGGAGTCAGGTAGATCTGAGTTTGAAACCTATCTCGGATAATTAGTAGCAGTATGATCCTAGGCAAGTCACTTAGCCTCTTCTAACCCTAAATTTCTTTATCTATAAAATGAGGGATTGGAGAGTAAGATTTAATGACTTCTAAGGTCCTTTCCAAGCTCTAAAGCTATTATCCTGTCAGCTAATTCCTTTATATAATTTCTTTTTATAATTTAAGTAACTAAGTGACTTATTTGCCGACTGAACAGCACACCTAACTAAAATCCAGTACAGAAGTTTCTAATGCATTCATTAACTACTTTAATTGATTGGAGATTAAGTGCTTATGTTTTAAAATTTTAATTTTTTTCAATGAACAAGCTTTTTTTTTCCTCTCCTCATCTTTTTCCTACCACTGTGGGGGAAAAAACCCTTTGCAACCCATGTACAGCAGGACAAATTCCAACACTCAACAACTTATTGAGTTGATCTAGGTATAACTCCCCCATTTTAAGTAAAGAATTGAACGCTCATAAAACAAACAAAAAAACATTTTGTCCAGTATTCTGACTGGCGTAGACCACTGTTTCTACATTGGAAAAGGAGAGGCAACTAATTCCTTTATTTAGGTATGTAATTTCTCTTAAGAACTATTAATATTGAATATAAATCAGAGGTTTTGTTTCTATTATCTATTTGTTGAGTTGTCAGAACATGCAAAAAAAAATAGAAAAAAAGCTTGTATGCTTGTGCCATATGAAAGATCCCCAAACTACCCTTTACTGGATTTGCTTTGTTTACTTTCTGGGTGTGCTATTCACTCAAAGCAATAAGTTAACTGTTACCAGAGCTTTTTATTTTTGATGTTTCTTTGTTTTCCACAAACTGACCATTTTTTAAAAGCTCAACCTCATAGACAGTTGAGAAAAATAACCAATTAGTAGTGAAGTCTACTACATTTAATATGAGCTTTGGTAATTTATAAAGACTTGTAAATTAACTTTAAGAAGGGAATACCAACACTGTCTATTGTATTAGTAATGGTTTTGATATGTCCCCCCTGATATACCAGGTCTTTCTGAAGGTTAAAAAGCCAAATTTTTCCAATTTATTTTATAAATCTATTAGTGTAGTATGTGAATAGAATTAGCTTAAGCTCTTTCATAGTTAAAACTCTACTATCAGAAATGATATCATCCCCACCCCCCTTAGTGGGGAGGGGAGATGAGTTACCCTCACTTTTAGAGTATACCCTCAGTGCAGAGGCTTCCATTTGTCCACTTAAATTAGAGGTGGACCCACAGGAAGTGACGAGAGACACTATCTCTTCAAGTATGTTGGTTACTTCCTGTTGGGGCAGTTCCCACTTTGAACTTGGTGCTGAAGGATCTTGGCTGAGACCTCAGGCTGCTTCCACTATGAATTGTCACCTGGGTAAGTTAGGCTGACTTCCTTGGCCTACCTTGGCGTTTCCCAGACTCTCTACATTATGTAGGCTTCTTGCCTCTCTGATTGCTAAGGCCTTGTGGCGTGTAATCTAGTTAATTTGGCCTTTTAATCCTCTCTCTCCCTCTCTCTATTTCCCTACCTTCTACCTTCTTAATTGTAAATAAACTACCTTAAACCCTATCCTGACTTGGGTCTATTTTAATTATGGAATCAATCTGAACTATTGATTCCTGGTGGCCACACCTTAAATATATATCTATAAAATATCTATAATCTCCCTTTTACAGTAGGATATCATGGTGTTTGATATTAAGCAGTGTGAGGTTAAACTAGGGACAGAATTAATATAAGTAGGGTGAATTTTTTTCTTCTAAGTAAAATGAAGGTTTAAGTTAAACAGTGAGACCTGGAAAGAGCAAATGTAGAAATCTTTTTTATTATTCAGATAGGGCCATCAAAGTTATTTATTCATAAAAATGATATGTTTCCAACCCAAAGATCTTTTTTACTACTAAGGTAATGAGAACCCAAGAATTCGTTATGAACATTTGATAGTGTTGCATTTATAGAAATGCAATTTAGGGACATATTTTGCCTCCTTTTTTCCCCAATGTGTGAAATGGTTTTTAAAGGCACAAAAAACAATACCTGTAAACTGTACAATATTTATGAACCAACAGTATGTTTCACAGCCTATAGGCTCTTAGCTTCATTTCTATCTTTGTGTACTTAGCACCTACAATAGTGTTTGAGCACATAATAAATTGCTGACTGATTTAAGACATAAACCTCTTCATATTATGTTGATGAAAAGAAGTAAAGAGGTTGGTACAGCTCTTATCTAGTTATAGTGTAGTCCATCAGTTTTGAAGATATTTATTTTGTACATCAGGTCAGCACTGAAGTACTATAATACATTAGAGTACAAAGTTATACAAATTCATCACTAAGGGCTCAGAAAAAAACGCTCATGTCATAAAGAGCATAAGAAAAAGAATCATGAAATCTCAGACTGGAAGGGTCTATACAGTGACCACCCAGTGAAACCCATGGCTGAGCAAGAAGCCCTTTCCATCACATATCAAACAACTGGTTGTTCCAACTTTGCTTAAAGATTTCCAGTACAGGCATTCTACTTTTCCTACAGTTCTAATTGTTTTTCTGACACTAAACTTAAATTTGCCTTTTTGCAATTCTCACCCATTATTCTGTCAAGTAATTGAAAATAGCTATCATGATCTCCCTTCTCTTTTGTAGCCTAAAAATTCCTACTTCCTTCAGTAAATATCCTCTAGACAAGCATATTACTTATTAATGCAATGTTAGATGAATCTGTGTGTTACATGCAGAGGGAGTGTGGTGGCCCAGAGGAACGAGATCTGTGATATATGAACTACTTACTAATTATGTGACCATGGAGCACCTCTGTTTCCTTATGGAGGTAGCTTAATGTCAGGCACATAGCCTGCAGGTGGCGCATAACACTAGAGTGCAGCTTAAATCAGATGAAAATATAGTTCCTATCTTATTTTAATGTACTAATGTGTTAATAAAAAATAAATATATATTTTGCATGATAATACATGTAAGACCCAGACTGAACTGCTTGCCAGCTCCAGGAAGGGGAAGGATGGAGGGAGACAATCTGGATCATATAACTTCAAAAAAATTTATATGGAAATTTATTTTTACATATAATTTTGGTTAAAAAATTTTTTAGAGAAACATATAAATATGGGTAGTTTTCTAAGTCAATATGGAGCTTTCAGAGATATAAATTCTATTTGAATTTAACATTGGCATAGTGGAAAGAATGCTGGACTTGGAGACAAAAGACATGGGTTCAAAACCCGGTTCTATTGAGACTACCAATGTAAATCTAGATAAATAACTTAACATCTCTGTAAAATAAAGGTGTTGGGCTAGATGAATTCTAAAGACCCTTCCAGCTCTAAATATATGGTCCTTTGATATCTTAAAAAATAAAGTTCAGGAAAATTTAAAATGCTGATAAATGGGGAAGAAAAATGCAAACCATAAAAAATGTGAGATTAGGATGATCATGGCCATCATCATTGAGCCCCTATCAAGTGGTAGCAATTAATTTTTCTATGGGATACAAATGCAAATAGCACATTGAAGAGATATTCCCTGACATTTCTTTATTTGATAAATTTGTAAACCAGCCCTCACTTTATTGAAGCTTAAAAGGACTTTGAAGTTCAAAATGGGGCTATTCCAAAGGTTTCCACATTAATTAAAGCTTTTATTAGAAAATAAAGGATGGGTAGCTAGGTGGCTCAGTGGTTAGAGGGCCAAGCTTAGAGTTGGGAGGACCTGGGTTCAAATCTAGCTTCAGACACATCCTAGCTGTGTGTTCCCCCGGGCAAGTCACTTAACCCCAATTGCCTAGCCTTTACCACTCTTCTGCTTTGGAACTGATACTTAGTGTAGATTCAAAGACAAAAGGTATGGGTTTAAAAAAAAAGAAAGGTAACAACAAAGATAAACAATAATAGGGCATATAGCAAAGGAGATACAGCATGGCTTTTCCCTATTTAAATGTCATATGAAACAGATTATATGAAGATAAATATGTATTTAGATATTCTGAATTTTAAAACTACATATGATATTAGGGTTGATTTCAATTTGTCTATTTTGTTTAAAATCATAAATTGTGTTACAAGGAAGTTTTGTTTGTTTGTTTTTTTATTAAACTCTTACCTTCTGTCTTGGAATCAATCCTGGGTATCAGTTCCAAGACAGAAGAGCAGTAAGGGATAGGCAATGGGGGTTAAGTGACTTGCCAAGGTTTATACAGCTAAGAAGTATCTGAGATCAAATTTGAACCTAGGACCTCCCATCTCTGGACCTGGCTCTCACACTAAGCCACCTAGCTGTCCCCAAGGAAGTTTTTTTTAATCAGCATTTTACTTGAATTTTTGAATAACAGGAACACTATTTCTTTACATTGCCATTTCACTCATTAATGAATGTTTTACTAAAAGCAAAACTAATGAAAGAGCTTTGCGTACTATTGGTTAATGAATGTCAGTTATTATAATAGTTTGTTCTCTTTAATTTGTCTCACAATTCAAAATAATAACATGTTTTCTATCAGTTTGGTATCAGTACCGCTGCTTTGATACTTTCTCTCCTCCATCCGAATTGCTCATTTTAATCTAAACACCAAGCATAAATTCAAGAAAAGTTAACTGTGTACATAAGCAAAATATTTCTATTCTATAAAGTCTTTTAGGGGTTTGAGATATCTTAATATTATTTGGCTTTTTTTTAACAGTGAATCTATAATGAGTTGCTCTCAAACAGAAGAAAAACTGCCACATGAGGAACTGGAATGCAAAATATGTTACCAGAAATTTAATGTTCATAGTCGTAAACCCAAAATCTTGGACTGCCTTCACAGAGTTTGTGCAAGATGCTTGACTGAAATAGCTCATGTAAGAGATGGAACCATCACCACATGTATTAGCTGCCCCTTTTGCCGTTATGATACAGAGATGGAAGAGGAAAAAGTTGCAGGGCTTCCTGATGACATAAACATTATGTCTAAACTTTTGCTCAAGGATGAAACAACATTGAACTCAGACAGCAGTGAAGTGGTCTTAACCCCAAAGAACTTGGTATCTTCAAATCCTTCCCATGGATTTTCAAACTGTTTAGTAATTACACTTATGGAAGTTCAGCAAGACTGGACAAGGACTCCCAGCCAAAACACTATCTCTGATGTCTACACTCATCACAGTTTGGACTCAGTATCAGTGAATTCTTATAGTCAAATTGATCAGGACCTTTTTTCTAAACTCTGTAATCATGTACCTAGAATATTCATATGGCTATTGGGATTTTTCTATTTTGCATCTCTACCTCTTGGGGTCTATTTGTTGGTGATTCAGAAAGTGACCTTAGGAATTGTATGTGTCAGTCTAGTTCCCTCAAGCTTAACTATATGTCTTGCATATGGTTTTTGTCAATGTCTCTGTCAGGAAATCGGTGACTGTTCCTCAATAAACTGACAGTTATTATTTTAATATTTTGTATATGCAACCAAAATTTAAAATCTAGTAAATGACATTCCATAATTAATAATCTCTATTTAACTTTTAAAATTAAACAGTCAAAATAACTTATGAAATTCACAACTGAGTCAAGACATTTACAAATCTACAAATTATGCAGTAAATTTTGTTGTGAAGTTCTCTCTTATTAAGGTCTCTTCATCCTAATTTTCACATTCAATCTATGTCTTCTTTCCCATATCTTACTTAAGAAAATGAAAAATATCTTGAGAACCTGGCTTAATCTAAATTTTATCAAATAAATGGTGGCAAATTTTAAAAAGTGCTATATAGGGGCAACTAGGTGGCTCAATGGATAGAAAGTCAGGCCCAGAGATAGGAAGTCCTGGGTTCAAATGTGACCTCAGACACCTCTTGGCTAGGTGACCCTGGACAAGTCACTTACACTCAACTGCCTAGACCTTACTGCTCTTCTGCCTTAGAATTAATAAGTAGTATTCAATTCTAAGCTAGAAGGTAAGGATAAAGAAAAAAAGGGAAAAAGACCCCATACAACAAAATTTCACTAATTCACATTGCTGGTGGAATGTCAGTCTAAATTGGTGAAAAGTATCATTTTTTAAAACAAGACCATTTTATCTAGGCTATTAAGATTTGGCAAGTAGAGATGTATCAAATGCTTATATGTAAATGAAGGCTTTGAAAGCGCTTAAAAAGCAATCTGTTCTTAACCAGCCTAAATATTTCCTCTCTCCCCAAACTTATTTTAACTTTAATCTTTGTGTCAGTGAACTAATATTTATTTTGTTTCAAGCTCTGTGGCAAGCCCTGGGTTTCACAAGAAAGGCAAAAACAGTAGACTTTTATTTATTGTTGTTTTCGACTCTGTGATCCCATTTGAGGTTTTCTTGACAAAGATACTAAAGCCTGGCACGTAGTAGGTGCTAAATAAGTGCTTATAGACTGATTGAAAAGAGCTGCTTTCCTACTTGTGCAACTAAAATTCCCCAGAATAGGGCCAAAACCTTACAATCCCATGGTGGCAATGTGAGGTTGTTTATCAATCTGTGTGAGTGCCTTCACTTGTGGTTTATATGCTACTAAGTCCTAAATCAGTGTGACTATGTGTTCCTTGAGATTTAGAGCAAGACTAATGAGTAATGAAATCACAAATACCAAAATTTAAAAGAGAATTGCCATAAGTTAGGAAGCCACTTGGGATTATCATGTGAGAAAATAATATAACACAAGAATGAACAATTTTTGATAAAATGCTGGAGTATCTTTTAAAATAATGCCATACTTAAAAAAGCATATGCCTTTTTTTATTTGAAAATGTAATAGTTAAAACATAAAAGGAGGCTTTTTATAACATGGTTGGTTATTATCTTATAGGTAATAATGTATCCTCTTATCACATAAGTATAATAATTATTCATTATTCATAATGGCTAAAAGACACTGAAACTGAATTTTATAGTCAATTATCAGAAAACCCCTTTAATTACTTAATATATTAGTATACTTTCCTACCTTAGTATCAGAATATAATAAATGTAATGGAACTTTTCTTTGATTTCAGAGTCTTAAAATAATCATCTTAAGTATTAACTATAATCACAAAATGGGCAAGATGGGCTTTTGAAAGTAGAATGCCAAGATTACAATCTCTATGCCTCTGGCCTGTGAAAGTTGAATGAGGTAAGGGATTAGTGCTGATTTTGATGATGCTTCTTCACATTCTCACTAAGGGCTTAGGGAGGGGGCAGCAGTCACAACAAAATTAAATCTCTAATATGGGCTTGTTTATATTACCATTTAGCTATTCTAAAAAGCAAGGACAAAAAAATAGCTAAGGGTTCTGGATAATTGTTTTTGCAGTACATTAAAAAGATACATCCTCTAACAAAGTTATTTTGTCAAAAAGAATGTTATCCCCTTTCCCTACATCTATCCTTATAAAAAATACCTTTTGTATATTTTAGATACTATTATCATTTTCTGGGGCAGAGGTGAGGTGGAGTGGGGCAGGGGATAGTCTCTTAGAGATTATTTTAGGTGAAAAAAAGAAAATTAAAACAGAAAGAATTAGGTTCAAAAATCATGCTAAACATGTATATACAGATGAAGGTATACAAACTGTCAAGTGTTAGCTATAAGTTTAAAAAAGAAAAACTTTTAAAAATAAATGCTTTCTCAGTAACACAATTTTACATGCATTCAGCTCACATTTTCTTTCTTTCCTCTCCAATTCCTGCTCTCATACCAAAGGTCATCAACAGAGGATAGAGGGCTGAGTCTGGAATCAGGAAGATCTGAGTTCAAATTGGTCTCAGACTCTTATTTACAAGCTGTATGACCCTAGGCAAGTCACTTAGCCTCTGTCTTCCTCATCTTCCTCATCTGTAAAATGTGGAAAATAATAACACCTACTTCTCAAGGTTGTGATATGGATAAAATGAGAAAAAGTGCTTTGTAAACCTTAAGCACTATATAAATGTTAGCTATTATTATTATTGTTAATATTATGGATTTGTGATACCATGACTATTTTAAACAAGTTCCAATATCATAGTTCAAATGCAAATTAATGTGCCTATAACCTAAGATGAAGAACTAGCAAATAATCAAAGAAATTTTAAAAAATTTCTAGATGTGTATTATAATGTTGCTACAAGTGCCAATAAGGCAGCAGTAGCCAGAAGGGCCTGAGTTAATGTCTTTCTTCTGACACACAGGTAGAGGATCTCTTGATTTCCAAGTCACTTCTCTCTCTGTATCTTAAGTGACTCTCTATATCAGTGATTCCCATAGTGGGTGTCACCACCCCCTGGTGGGTGCTACAGTGATCCAGAGGGAGCGGTGATAGTCGCAGGGGCATTTATCTTTCCTATTAATTGCTATTAAAATTAAAAAAATTTAATTTCCAAGGGGCTAAGTAATATTTTTTCTGGAAAGGGGGTGGTAGGCCAAAAAAGTTTGGGAACCACTGCTCTATATCAACAGAGGAAATTTCTGAACTGGGGATTCCTCACACATAGGAACTTTTAGGTGTATATATGTGTACATACACACACCCTCTAAGCTTCTAAAAAACATGGCTGAACTGGAAAAAATTCTAAATGAATAAAAATGTCATGTTGTCATGTGAGATTGGGATATAGGAATATAATAGATGTATTCTGAAATACTTTCATTTTCAACACTAACTTTATAGTCTGATTTTTCACAAGTGAGGGAAAACACATATTTTTATACACCTTTACCTCTCCCTATCTGGACATTAACATCGCATTTAAGATCAAAGGTTGTCTAATTTCATTTTTAAAAAAATCTCTTATACTCAGCACACTAGAAATTTGATTCTAAGAATTGAAATTTATTTGAATAAAATCAAAATTAAAACTTTTTTCCTAGTTCTATTTTAAGCCTGGAATTCTATTTTCCCCACATCCTATACTTCATCTGTTTTAAAAACCATTTGACAACAATTTAAAACACCAGAGAATTTATCAAATGCAGTAAAAATAATATTAATGTGAATAATTAAACATGGGCCATTCTCTCCTCCTTTTCTTGCATGTCACTCACAAGGTATGTATAAGAAGGATGTAGCACACTCATTGTTTACTAGAAAATCAGGAAATCTTCCTAAGGCTTTAAGAGTAGACAAACGCAAAATTAACATATAATATAATACCTTTCTTTCTCCCTCACCTAGCTTGCCATATCATATTCAAATATTTAAGACATTTGCTTCACTTTCATCTCATCTCCAGAAATTTTTCCTATAGATAGTGTGTGTGTGTGTGTGTGTGTGTGTGTGTGACACAAATATTTGTGTTTTTGTTGGCAAGTTATAAAAGAATCACCAGGAGCCTGACAAATTATTTCACTCTTGTTAATTCAAAATATTGAAATAGTAAGATATCGTCCATTGATGTTAAATATAAAACAATGTAACAGGTTTTAAAAGTCAAGGCAAATGGCTAAGATGAGTCCATAAAACTCAAAACAGATTTTTCATTTAAGCATCATAAAATGCACAATTCAAAAACAAAACATGTCACATATTCAGCAAACAATCTAAATTGCTACCAAAGAATGGTGATGCTAGAATATTTACAGAGAGATTTAAAAGCAAACAGCTTACATTCCAATTAGTATTTTCTAAAAGAAACAAACAAAAAGACAGGGCAATATTCTGAAACCTAGATTTTAAGAAAACTTAAAACACCAATACTTTTATTTTTACTTGCTTGATTCTTTTCTTTTCCCTCAACCAAATGCCTAACTTTATCTTCAAGGATTTTTTTTGAGTTTATTTTAAATCTGGACTTAACTTAAATCTGTCCCAAAAAGTATATGTTAGAATTCAAACCACTTGGTTAAAAACATATAGGTCCTAAATCACTATTTATTTAAGGTATGTGACTATAAACTACTAGGCATCACTCTAAGAAAACTTCATTAAAGAAAAATTATTTTAGAGATGACATTCTGAGTCATGTATGGCTTTTAGACATTGCTTTTCAAGAACAGTGCACTGGTGAAAAAGACCATGATTTCAGTAAGAATTTTAAGTTTACTGGATATTGACTTA
Organism: Gracilinanus agilis; assembly: GCF_016433145.1. Taxonomy (NCBI): domain Eukaryota; kingdom Metazoa; phylum Chordata; class Mammalia; order Didelphimorphia; family Didelphidae; genus Gracilinanus; species Gracilinanus agilis. The sequence goes on from NC_058131.1 coordinate 310,234,634, forward strand.
TCAATCAGAAAGAGGTTGTGATTTTCACTAGTGAGGACTCCTAGATTCTAAGTTTTAGAGATCATGACAACTACTACTCCTCTCAGGCAAACAGAATGGTTCAAAGAATTGGTCATGCTGTTTTCTCTCAGGGTACATAATTAATTAATAAGACAGGGACATAACTATGTTCCACCCCATCCATTGGCCAAGATGTCCAATTAAAGGCTGGTAAAAATATTTTTTAGTAGTCTTTTAGATCTGATAAAGAGGGTTTTAAATTTAAAAGAGAGGAAAAAAGAGAAAATTTCCTTGATAAAAGTTTCCAATCCAGATACCATAGGGAGAAACAGATGAAACAAAGTTTTATCAGTACAAAGGCCCAGGAATTTACAGAGGACTTCCCAAAAGAAGTAGTAATAAAATTCATGATCTCAGATGTTTATAGACAAAAGGACAGAATACAGATAATAAAGACAAACCACAGATCTTAAATCAAGGAAGTAAATTCACTTGCATGAATCATAGACATTTGGCATGATGAGGCCTATGGCTGGAAATAAGGCTGAAGAAGAAATATATATTTTATTCGAAAGGGACAGAATAAATAAAAGGAGCACTGGAGAACTATGGCATATTAAGAAGTAATTTTCTTAATGAAGAAATATGAGAGCTGGGGTAAAAAAGAATGAGGGAATCTTCACAGAGAATTTGGGTGAAAATCAACAGAGAAACAAAAGTAAAAAAAGTAAAGGGCAATTCAAGAATAGATAAAGAAGCTTTGGAGTCAAGATTATGGATCTTTGGATCTAGTATGAATAGGATCACATAAGGCTATCTTTCTCATCTCTTGTCTTTCCTGACTGGTTGAAGGCAGTCAACTCTGACCTCTTTTTGAACTTGGTTAATCAAAAAGCACGAGAGGTTCGGCAGACAGCACCAGCTACAAACTGTATTGATATCCCAATATCCCCTACTTCCTGATCTTGGGTTCCCCAGGTACCACATCCCCCAACTATGAGCAGCAGAGGGAGAGAGACAGACAAACAGGTGTGCTACACTAACTTAAGAAGGTCCACCAAAGTTGTTTTTGGAGAAAGCTGTTGAGCCCTGGATGGAATTCTGGGCTTACAAGCAAGAAAACTTGGGTTCAAACTGGGTCTCAGACATTTACTAGCTATGTAACCTTTGGTCATTCACTTAACCTCTGTTTGCCTCAGTTTATTCATAAAATGAAGGTAATAACAACACCTGTTTTGCAGGGTTGTTGCAAGGATCATATGAGATAATTTGTAAAAATGTTTAAAAACACAGCGCCAGGCATAAAACTGATTACACACACACACATCTACATATATACATAAATGCATACATACATATATACACAGAGGTAGCTGGCTCAGTGAATAGAACACTAGGTTTGCAACCTGGAAGCCTCATCTCATGAGTTCAAATCCAGCCTTAGTTATCATTATTTCTTTTTTTCCTTTTTCCTCTTTGAAAACTTTATTTATTAAGGTTTGTGTTTTCTCATCACAATAATTTCTGTACCTTTCCAAGTATGTTTCAGGATCAGTACCTTGAAGGTTAAAAAAAAAAGTAGCAATGGAAGGCCTGAACTAGTCACAACTCCTAGAGGTTCTCCTCTACCAAAAACAAAATTACTAATCAATAGAAGAGCAGATCTCAAAAGGATTCGAAGATCCGGCCTCAGACACTTCCCAGCTGTGTGACCCTGGGCAAGTCACTTGACCCCCATTGCCTACCCTTACCAATCTTCCACCTATAAGTCAATGCACAGAAGTTAAGGGTTTAAAAAAGTTAAAAAAAAAAAAAAGGATTTGAAGAAAGGAGAGGTAAGATCCTATAGCCTAAAATTCAAAATATGACAACCAAAGATGAATGGAAAGTTCTTATAGTAACAAACACAGAAAAATGATTCCCATAAAGAAGAAAACAGGAGATTGTCTAAAGAAACCAATGGAGATATAGAGGTTACATTTCATTTAAAAATGAGATTTTTAAAGACACAAAAGATAGAAAGGGCCAATAATAGAAGAGAAAGTACTCTCCTTACAAATAAGATTAGGGGCACTAAAGAACAGAATGAGACAAAACCAGGAAATTAATGCTAAGGAAAACAAAAGGATTCTTTAGCTATATTAGCAACAAGAGGGAGACCAAATTCAAGTGACTTGGGAACCATTCCTAAGTAATTTTCAATGTTTTTCTATGAATGCTTTCTTAAAATTCATTCTCTTGATATTGTTTTTTCTTTTGAACTATATTATAAAATCATAGTTATACATACAACTTCGTTCTCTTTAAATCCTATAGTAGTCATAGGATAGCAAAACACTATGTTAAAGAGCATTTCTACACATGGAGGAAAGAATCTTGAAAGATTTACACCTTTCTAAGACACATTTTACTCATCAAAAAAGTAGAGCTGTTATACCAAATAATCTTTAATAATCTTCTATTTATTACAATGTTGAATTGTTTTATTTCTCCAAAGTACATGTTGCCTTCTATATACTGCTAGTAGAATTCTTGTCACTTGATTAAATGTTTTAAAGCATTTGAACTTTTAAGGCATATATGTGAATGTTTATAGGTGTTTGTATACATATACGTAAGTATGTGTCATATATTCCTATAAAACAGAAGGTATCATATTCAGGTCTCTGTCCCATATCATTTTATTTAATGTTTATTCCACTGTTTCGACAGTACATTACATTAAAAGGTTATTTCTCTTGTCAGGAGCAAAATGAAGGTTGTGATATTAATTCTAAAGTACACCAAACAAAACCAAAACTGTGAGCTAACTATCTTCTTAACATAGCAACATATTTGTCTTCAGTAAATATAAGCTATAACATCAAGAAGATAAGTTTTAAAAAAGAAAAATTGTTATCAACATTTTGATGTTTTAAATAAAAGAATGAATATTTTTTAATATTTTAATTTGAAAATATATTCACTTGGAAAATAACCTCAATACGAAATGTCTCTTACATAATAATACTAATACTTTTAGATCAGGATCAAAATATGAAATAAAATAACTACTACAATTAAGTTTATAAAAGCTAACCATCTGTAACTATCATATCTTTTTCCAGACTTTTTGATGTGTCAAGAATTCATTGCCCACAAAATCTATATATATTCAGTTCCTGGAATAAAATTTCTTCTTTTATGCTATTGTCAATTTCATGTTGTTCAAAATAATTAATTTGATGTATCCTGGATTAAACTTTTGGTAAACTAGTTTACACTAAGAAGTATGTCAGTTTAAAAGTCCTTAAAAACAAAGCTAATTAAGCAGCATATGCCCCAGAAAATCACAACATTCCTACCCTCTGTTAGTAAACAATTGCTCAGAATTTAAATACAATATTCTACAGAACTCTAGAAAGTCAACCTTGGATGTGCAAGGCAGTATGGTACAGTGGAAAGAATATTGATGCCAAGACCCAAATTCTTGTCTTGGCTTTATTATAAAACAAACAAACAAAAAACAACCTGTGACCTTAGGCAGATCTCTTTTGTCCTCTTTTTGTTCTTGATTTCTTCCTCTGGAAAATGAGGAGAATGGATTAACCTCTAACGTCTTTTTCTAGTTAAAAAATTTTCTGTGGACTAATTCTATTAGCTATTTCCATCATGAGAAGGAAGAAAGCTGTCCCCTCAAGGAAAAATTAGGTATGTATATTAGCTTTGTCAGGAAGAAAGTATTTTTAACTAAATTAATCCAGAGTCAGAGATTGAGATTCTATTCCTGAGAAAATTAAAATATGACACTGCAGGCATTTTCCTACAACAGCAAGGGTATGGCAGCCTAAATATCCTGAATATACGTTATTAAAATTAGGAAAATGAGACTGGCCCCACTTTTACTTGGTATGACTCCACCAAATGTACTACTCTATCAAACCTAAAATTAAAATCTCAGAGATCTGAGATAAATAAATACCACAAAAAATATCTCCCATAAAACAATGTCAAAAAAAGTACTCAGCATTTTAAGACAAATTCAGTTAAGGAAGACAGATAAACCATGAACACCATCCATCTGGTAGAGAAATGTGGAAAATGGAACCATGTTGCCAGGGGAAGACTTAAGGGGTGATCAGCTAAAATGTAGTCATTTAGAGGGGAAAGGAAAGGAGCTCTATTATGTAGTAATTACCTATTTTTCCTTTACAAATAATTATTTTAACTATTAACAATTATTTAACTAATTAATTTATTTAACTATATTAGCTAAACTCAGTTCTGCTTATCAGAGTAGAACTATTGTCAAAGCCTATTAAATGTCAGCACTTTAAAGAAAATCCCTGACCACTTTGTCCAAATTATGGCTCTAAGATTAATTAATGTACATAGATTGTATGTAAACTAGTATATCTCCTAATTGATTCAGCTATATGTATATGCATAATGTTAAACATCATACCTGAGAACAGCAACTCATCCCATTTTTCCAAAGGGATATTTACAAGTTTCCCTAAATAGGGCACTCACCTTCACTTTTTCCTCTAATCTTCCTAAGCGAAAATTCCCTTCAATTATTTTGTAGAGAACGCCTTGCTTTTCAATTTCAAGGCACTGAGCCTGCCAAAAAAAAAAAGAAAAAGAAAAAGAAAAAAGAAGATATTTTAGAGACTTCTGCAACTGGGCAGAAGCACTGCTGGTATGATGAATATACTACAGAAAGCATAGTCCCATAATATCATGTCTCATCATTCATATCACCTTCTTTTAAATGTCCAGGTACATAGTGCTGGCTTTAGCTAGAATGTTGACAGTGCATACCAAAGGGAAATGGAGAAGTGTGCAAATAAATCATATGCATTGATATGAAATAGTTTAAGTTTGAAGTTGTACAAATTTGAATCATATTTTGAAATTATTGAAGAATCAATACCTTTTGGAAGTACAAGTACACTAACAATATCAAATGGGAAAAAATAATACAAGCAAATATCACTAACTTTAAATGTTTCCTGTTGCATAATAGTTAGTTTAATTATATTAAGTTGTCCTTGAATCACAAATGTCTTCTGAACGAAATAATAAAACTGATAATTGTCCAGAAACATCTTTTTGATCTGAGTTAATATGATTAATACAAGTTGAAAAGTAAATGACCATATTTTTAAATGTTTATTTTTTCTTTCAGTCTAAATTAAACACTTTGAACATTTAAAAATTCTTACAATATCCCATATGAAATAGTTTAGGAATGTCTATTCCACACACCAAAGAAAGAAATTAAGATAAAACAAAAATATACAATTGGAAAACCTAAATTAAGAGTCAGAAGGCTCTGCCACTTATTAGTTATGATATTATTAGGCAAGTCACTTAATTTCTGAGGGTCTGTTTCCTTAGGTGTAAAAGAAAGAATTTCATTAGACATGGCCTCTGAAGGTTTTTCCAGTTTAAAAACTCTGGTCCTATCACTAGATTCTAAGGACTCTTCTTTCATCTCTAACATTCTGTGAAGTTAGATGAACTGACAGAAGAAGCAAGTATGTAACAGAGCAAGATAAGAAATCAAATCCCTACAATCTCTAGTTGTTACTTTAACCCAAGGATCTACATTGTTTTTCTACAGATGAGATTACAATTTCTTCAATTTTATACTTCAGATAGATTAATGCAATAATATAAGACATCCAGAAAAAGTATTACCTTCTCCCTTAAGGAAAAATAGTCTTCACAGAGAACTAGACATTTCTTAAAGTTCATAACATATCAATGTCTGACCTTGTTTTTTGATGTAAAAATTCAACTTTTAGTTTACATTTCTAAAAGTTTGACATCCCACACCAGAAGTATCTGACTCACAGGCCACAAAACTCACAAATATAGCCAGAATGAGATTAAAATTCAATTGGAAAATGTTTAGCAACAAAATACAACATAATGTTAATTTGTGGTTTTCAAAGTCATCATGTAATCTAAAAGGCTCCATTTCTATTTCATTTTGGTACCACTGACATCCTACACCATTCTTTTTAGCAGCAGAAGGTTTCCTGGTCCCAGAGCTGCTATTATTTAAAAGTGGTGACCTTCCTAGCTATATGACCCCGAGCAAGTCCCCTAACCCCAACTACTTGGCCCTTATTGCTCCTCTGCCTTGGGCCTGATAACTGGGTAACAATTCTAAGACAAAAGGTGAGGGTTCAAAAACTAAAAAAGCAGTGACTATACTGTAGGATGGAAGGTAAAGAGATAACCGAGGTAGGAAGGCTCTGAAGGTGGAGAACATTCAGGTGACCAGTATAATCACTCATCTCAATGTATAGGTTCTTTTTTTTGAAGGGTCAGTTTTTAGCTTTAAAGATGTGTGTGTACATATATTGCCATTATTTGAAAATTTTATGGATTAAAAAATAGGAAATGAATTAGAAATAGAAGCTAATTCAATGTAAATGATGGATGAGGCATACAATCCACAATTTTATGCTAAATGTCACTGCGAAGTTATCTAAGGAATCCACTATGACTATTTGCAGTTAAGAAGACCTCCCAATTTATCCCATCATATTAATCTCTGTGTTGCTGTTGCATAAACTTATCAGGCTTTCAATAAAATATTTGTTCCCATTGTTGAATTCTTGTGTTAGCTTGATGGCAAGCAGCCCTGGAGTTCTCAGGCCCCAAATTGGAGAACCCAAGGATTGTTTAGCTTATAAGCAATGTTATCCTGAAGACAGACTCAGAGTAGCCCAAGCTTGAGGCTGGGGCCCCAGTGATCACCACTCAGAGTAGCTTACTCTATTGACAACTGTACAGAATAGTGTCATACTAAGGACCATTATGAGGACCAGTAGCTACCATTTCAGAAGTGTGGTGTATATTACAATTTACTTCAACGTTATGTTACAATAAATCAACCAAGCAGTAATTAGGTAATTTCTTAGAAATGGAAAGAAGCTTGGAGGTTAACTACTCTAAGCCATTTTTCACCAGGAATTTCATTCACATAATCAGTCATAGTCAACTAGTTTTTATTAAGCATATACCATGTGCAAAGGACCATACTGAATGCTAAGGAGGCAAAGACAAAAAATAGTTTCTGTTCTCAAGGCACTTACACAGTGTAATGGGGAAGACAACATGAAAAGAACTATGTATAAACAAGTTGTATACAAAAAAATTAGAGGTAGACTCATAGGGAAGACACCAAGATTATGGAAGACTGGAAAATGTTTCTTGTAGAAAGTGGGAATTTAGCTGAGACTTAAAGGAAGCCAGAGAAGCCAAGAGACAGAGATGAAGGATAAGAAAATTTCATGCATGGGAGACAGAAAGTGAAAGGGAGGTTGGTGTCTTGTTCAAGAACATTAGGTAGGTCAATGTCACTGGTCTGGAGAGTACACTGGGCATATGCACAGGGGAGATGAAGAGTACAAGGCATAAGAAAAAGACTAGAAAAGTGAGAGCAGAGGTTTTAAATATCTAACAGAAGATTTTACATTTGATCCTGTATGTAATAGAGAGCCATCGCTGAGTTGCGTAGAGGAAGATGGGGACTGAGATGATCAGACCTGCACTTTAGGAAGATCAATTCGACATTGGGACAGAGAATAGATTAGAGGGAGGTAAGGCTTGAGACAAGGAGACACATTAGCAGGCTACAGCAATAGCCCAGGTATGAAGTGATAAGGAATAGCACCAAGAGGTGGCAGTATCAGAGAAGAGAGGGGTGCATTTGAGAGATGTTATAAAAGTGAAGTTTAAAGGCCTTGGCAACAGATTGGATGTAAGGGATGAATGAAAGTGGGGGATGGAGGACGACACATTGGTGTTCTTGACATGAATAGAAAAGTTTGGAAGAAGGAAAGGTTTGGAGAGAAGGATATGGAGCTCAGTTCTGGGTTGGTTGAGTTTAAGATATCTATTGGACTTCCAGTTCAAGATGCTAAATAGATAGTTGGAGACTCCACATTGAGGTCACAGCAGATAGATTAGGGCAAGAAAAACAGATTAAGTAGATCTGAGGCCAAATTTGAACCCTGAACCTCTCATCTCCAGGACTGGCACTCTATCCACTTAGCCACCTGACTGCTCCACCATGGTAGCTCTTTACGGTCAGGTTCTTTTTTGTTATTGTTTGCTCATTATTCAGTCTACTCTTTGACTTTGTACTTTGGATTAATATGGGGCTCTTAGAGGGGGAAGGGAGGAAAGATGTTTGGCCTGAGTCCATGACCTTTACATGTTCCTTTCACAGTTCAGTCTGGGGGCCTGAAAAATTTCAGTGCTTCCAAGGTGTTGTGATCTGAGAAGAGATCTGTTCATTACCTTCCTGGTCTAAGCTCTGCAAGTTTGATCTACTGGCCTATGTAGAGTTAAATTTCAGCAGAATGCTGCTGGCTCAGTCACAGTTAGGAGCAACTATTAGGAGGTTCTACAGATTCAGAGTGACTGAACTGCTGGCTTTCCTTTGGTCCTGGTCCCCTGTCCAGGTTATTACACTAAAAGGATTATGTGTAGAACTAAAGGTTAGAACTGGGTCACTGCACTATATTCCTGGGCTCATGGCTGTTCCTTGCTCAGTACTCAGCCAGGATCCCTTTCATTTGTAACCACTCTTCTCTGCTGTGGTTCTGTGACCTGGAACTGGGTAATAGGCTACAGAGTTGCCAAACAGTAACTATTTCGGCTCCCAGTGCTTGTTCAGGGATTCCCTAGGGGCTCCTTCTATCCCAGTGCTTCCTACCCAGATGCTCTTTCTCATCCCCTTTTCACTCCCTGGGCTCTAAATGCTCCCTATTCTAATTGCTGCTATGTATGTTCTTGGCCAAGCCTCATCTCAATGTCCAAAGACTGTCTTCTCAAGTTAACCCTGGTTAGAAAATAACTCACTGAATTTTTTCTTGGCTTTTCAGATTAAAATTTGGTCTGGCACATCTTCTAGGTTATTGTAGAGGAGATATCCTTAGAGAGTTAAAGCAAAGATCCTTCCTCTGACTGCCATCCTGACTCTGCCCTGTTAGTGCAATTCTGCAACCACTGACTTCTGATGGAATGGACTACCAGAACCAAAGGTCATCTCCACCCTGTGGCATGAACTTGAACACAGGTATTCAAGTAGAGCCTTTTCCAAAAATTTCAGTGGCTCCCTAGTGCCTCTAGTATAAAACATAAATTCCTTTCTCCCCAAAGTCCCAGGTTATTTATCCTGTATATGGTGGCCAGGAATGTTAAACCACCAAAGAGTAGAAGCCTCATAAATTCCTAGAGAAAATCCAGAAAAGTCTCCTATACTTAAACTCATTGAGCCAAATATTTTCTTTTTAGTATTCTTACCATCACTACCACCTTCTTCCAGGTGCAGATGGAAGTGGGTGATTTCTTAAATATTCAAGTTTTAGGGACCTACATACAGATAACAAACTGCATTTGCTTCTTATTAAAAAAAAGTCACAGTAATAGGGCCAAGAGCTGTCAGAACACAAGAAAATGCTAATTCTTAATTATTAATTTGATACCTAGATATTTAAAAGTTATTTTGCCTTTTATATTGTTCTTATCTTTATAATTGGAAAAATATGACCAAACTGTTGCAGATATATGCTAAAAAGGTTACATCTAAAAATTCTTACATATCAGATTAAAATGAGTAGTAATTCTCAGAAGTAGAAGAAAACAGTTATTTCTCTTCCAAAGTATGAATTATTCTTCTTCCAAGGTTTAATCTCTACTGCTTTTAATAAATACTTTTTATGCTGAATATTCAAATTTAAATAGATTTAAAACATTTAGTCAAAATCTAATTGGAAAACATGTCTGAAACAAATTACGAAGTTTGTTATACTTGAAAAATCAAGACAATAAAAACTTAAATGAATATCATGTAAGGCACTCTGAGATATTTGGAGGTAAAATGATTTTTAAGTTTTAAATAACATTAAATTTTAATTAACATTCTTAAAATTCTTAAGTATGCAAAATAAAAGTAATTTTTATCTCAGGTAACCATGAGGAAACTTACCAGATGTACAAGATTGTCACGTTCTTGAGCTATAGCATTTGCCAAAACAATAAAATTTGTCAGATATTGGTGAGCTACCTCTTCTTTCTCCATTGATTCTTCTACTTGGTGCTGAAGGAGGTCTATTTGCTTTTGAGATCCCCTACAAAAGTTAACCAAATAATTTCATTAAAAAAAACCCAAGAACTTACCAGTTTGGTGACAATGAAATATCTACATTATAAAGATATCAAGTGCCTTGCAATTTAAATTATATTATTTTACAAACTGAAACTTTCATTAAACTTAAAAGTGAAATCTCATGTTAGAATATATTTGAAACCCCTTTTCTTCCCACTTTGGATTTTTGACTCAGGTAGATTGAAAATGTTAGAACTTAGAGAAACTTTAAGGATCATTTAATCTAATCTCTTCATTTTACCTAGGAAGAAACTGAGAAATGATTTGTCATACTTAATACAGTAGATTGGTAGCAGCAGTGACTAAAACCAAAGTCTCCTGTTTCCTAATTAACTTTCCAGTATACCTCATACTCAAAAGATCCTAGTGAGATATAGGTAAAATGAACACAAAGGAAATGACTTTATGAATTATGTTATCTATACAAAACCCCATGAGATTTGTCTTTTCTTCTTCAGCTGCCATAGGCAATTTGTTTTGATACATAATAAAATCTCTATTTTCTAGCACCAAAATAGAGAATAGCATATTCTAGTTTACCAAATAACTTTTGGTTAATAATATATTATGACTTAGAAGGTACCTCCGGCTCTTATAGTACCTCAGGGTCATCATTATCAAAATCAATTATTATTGAGTTGTAGGTCTGGAGAAATGCTGATTAAGAAAGATTTCTGGTTGCTGAGTCAGATAAAACAGACTTTATTTTCATTGTGATAAGAATTATTCTAATTAGCCTTCTCTATTTACACAGCACCTATTAACAAAAGAACATTAGAAGATAAAAAGGAAAGAAAAGGGCTATAAACCTTCAACACAGAGTTCAAGTATATTTTTGGAAATTTTATTTAACATGGAGGGAAAACAGATTAATAAAGAAAATCTGTAAACCTATTTAATTTCTTTGCCCTTTCCAATTCAGCTCCCAGGACCTTGTTTTCAGCTTCCATTCTGCTTTTTTCTAGAAGCAGGCTCTTGTTTTGTGCTTGCAGCAATGACATTTGAGTTATCAAATTCTCAGACTCAGTACTCCATTTCTCTTCTTCCTTCTTCAGCTGGCTGACAGGGGGGAAAAAATGCAAGAAGTTATATTCGAGATACTATCATTAAGACAGGATCACTACGAGAGAATCAATCACTAGCAAGCTCCAGGCCCTGGCATGGGTACTCTGCAAGTTTTTTCTGAATGAGGGTTACTTTCAAGTAGGAGAACTGAAGAAAGTACTCTGTTGATGTCTGAGAAGATGGCATAGAAGAGGTGTGGTAAGAATGTGTTTCCTTCACTACAATATCTGTCATCTTTTAGTGCCAAAGAGTTCAACATTTTTCATGTGTGTTAAAGGTTAAAAATTATTTTAAGCTAATATGAAAAAATGACATTAAATAATTTATATTATAATAAAATGTGCTATAAATAACAACAGCTAAAAAGCTTTAGTGAATGTTTCAAACAAATATATATTTAGTGGGGGCAGCTGGGTAGCTCAGTGTATTGAGAGTCAAGCTTAAAGATGGGAGGTCCTAGGTCAAATCTGGCCTCAGACACTTCCCAGCTGTGTGACCCTGGGCAAGTCACTTAATTCCCATTGCCTAGCTCTTACCACTCTTCTGCCTTGGAACCAATACACAGTACTGATTCCAAAACGGAAGGTAAGGGTTTAAAGAAAAATATATATACATATTATATATATATATATAATATGTATACATATGTATATAGTTAACTATATGGATAGTAGCATCATCCTTTAATTATAACTAGTACATTTACATGTACAATTTAGATTTGAAAAGAGAGGCTTTTATCAAAACAAAAACTAAATGTAATCCTAAATATAATCACTGATTCAAGACACACAAAAAATTGAATGAAGGAGTCTCCCAGAGCAATATACTTGGTGTTGACTTCCAATTTAACTAGAGAACAAAGGCCAGATTTGCAGCTCCTTGGGCTCTAACCTTGACCTCTTTGCTTACTATACCTTTCATAGAAGTGCCAGAGGGTCCTGAGTCAACAGTCAAGTCAACAAGCATTTATTAGGCTCTCCCTAACTTTTTTTGGTCTTCTTACACTTTACTTTTCCATATGTATTCTTCCATTCAATGATACTGGTTTCCTACTAAAATCTCATCTTCTATAGAAAACATTTCCCAACTACTAACTCTAGTGCCTTCCCTTTAAAAAATTATTTCTTATTCTTCCTGTGATACAGGAAGTTGGTTTGTGCAACTAGGTTGCTTGTTGTTTTCCAAACTGTCTTTTTCCTCTTTTTGTATCCTCATTACTTAACACAGTGCCTGGCATATAGATGTTCAATAAATATTTTTTCTGACTGATGTAAAAATAATAAATAAATGAATTGATTAAGGACATAAACTTAGGGACATAAAAAGCAGAGCAATGCTCTGCTTACAAAATATCTTCAGTTTATATAAGTGAAGTGAAGCTCATAAGTGAATTTCTCTTCAGGGCCAGGCACAAGGACACTAAGGAGACTCTTGTTATACAAAATTAAACTATTTATTGAGAGTATAAGAATATAAAAGGATATAAAAGGATTTCTAACTTTAAAGGATTCTAACTTCATCCAAATAAAACTCCTTGGTTCCACAAGGAACCGCTTCTCCTGTTTCCACAGGCTACACTGATCCTTCCTGATCTGACTAACCTAAATTTTCACTATTCTACAATAAACTAACACTATTATCCTTATAAGAAGAATATAATTCTCAACTTTGTCTCCAAGTTATAAAATAACAAAGGCCCACTGGCTGAGCCGCAGCAAGAACCAAGTTAGGACCCCAAGTCTTAGCAGACTCAGAGTCCAAACCAAAGACCAGGTCTTTCTTTGTTCTTCTCAGAGATAAAACAATTTATGAAACAGCAATAGACAGTCACTAGTGTTTCCCAAATTGGAAAAGGAAATCACTTAGCTTCTTCAGGTTTTTCCCTCCTTTCCTTCTACCTCAGACAGTAAAGAGAGAGAAAAGAATATGTCACCTCCCCCTAGCACTCTGAGAGAGAGCAACTGCCACTCCCAGAGACTAACTGCCACACCCAGAACTGCCACAGAAAAACGGTTACCCCCCCCCCCCTCCCCCCCCGGAAAAATTTTAAACTGACACTGTCTCAGCTATGTTTCAGCCTCCAATTCTTTCTCAAGCCAGCTTCTCTACTTCTTATCTCTAAACTAATATAACAAGACTTAATTTCTAATAGCATCCTTATACTGAATAGAAAAGCTCTGAAAATCATCAGCATAAAAGTCATAAATGAATCTAGGGGAATCCGGTGAGATCACCATGTCAAATATTATGGAGGGAGAAGAGAAGAGTCTAGGATAGCACCTTGGAGTACATCAGTACATTCACTGAAAATCCAGTAAAGGAGAATGAGTAGTAGTTAGACAGGTAAAAGGAAACCAGGAAAAAGCAGTGTCATGAAAGCTAAGAGAGAAGAAAGTATTAAAAGGAGAAGGTGATTAATGAAGTCAAAAGGCTACAGAGATAACAAGGAGGATAAGGATTATTAAGAGGTCATTAAATCTGGCAATTAAAAGTTCATTAGTAACTTTGGGGAGAGCAGGTGAATGATGAAATCAGAAGCTATAGTACAGAGAATTAAGAAGAAAAAGGAAAGGAAGTAGAATTGGTTGTAGATGGTCTTCTTAATGACTTTAGCCCAGAAAAGAGAAGAGAGATATAGGGTGATTACTAATAGGGATAGACAGATCAAGAAATGAATTTTTGAGACTGAGGGAGACATAGGCATGTTTATAGGCTATAGAGAAGCAGTCAGTAGCCAAGAAAAATTTAAGTGAGAAGGTAGAGATGAAGGAGGGAGTAATTTGCTGGGGAAGATGGAATAGAATGGGATCATTTTCTATGGAAAAATGTTTTACAAGATTGCACTTATAAAACCTCTATCATATTGCTTATTGTCTGAGGGATGGGAGAAAGCAACAAGGGAATAAGGGAGAGCAGGTCAGAAAAGAAAGAATTTAGAACTCAAACATATAAAGAATGAACGTTAAAAAATTACTCTTATGTGTGACACAGAAAAAATAAAATATTATTTCAATTTTTAAAAAACTTTTATTTCTTTACTCTCTTTGTTACCAAATGCCACCACAGGGCAAAAATACTTAAGGAAATATTAAAAAATATTTAAAAGATGGCTAACTGCCCATACTCTTTAACCTAGAGATTCACTTTTATGCTTATTCCCCTGAGGCCATTTATGAAAAGAAATTCCCCATTTACACCAACATATTTAAAGCAACACTTTCTGTGAGAGTAAAGAATTAGAAACAAGGTAGATGCCTTTGGACTGGGTAATGGCTAAATGAACTGTAGTATGTGAACATAATGGAACGTTATGTGTTATAAGAAATGATAAAGATGATGAATACAAAGAAGCATAGAAAGATCTGGACATAACCTGTTGCAGAATGAAATAAGCAGAGCCAAGAAAAAAAATAACATGATGACAACAATATAAAAGAAAAGAACTTTTTCAAAAAATCAGAAGTTAATATTGTAAAATTACAAAGATTATTTTTCTTGTTATTCAATTATATCTAATACTTTATAACCCCATTTGGGGTTTCTTAGCAGAGAGATTGGAATAGTTTCCCATTTTCTTCTCCATATTATTTTATAGATGAAAAAACTAAGGCAAACAGTTAAGTGATTTTCCCAGGGTTCTATCTGGAACAGATTTCAATTCAGGTCTTCCTGTCTCCAGGTCTGGCATTATATCCACTGTGCCACCTAGCTACTCCTAACAAAGATTAAGCATGGCTAAAATTAAGAAATATAAGAAGACAACTCCACTACAACTGTTTGCAGAGGTGGAAGGCTCCAAAATATAGCTCAATACAAATATTTCCAGACATTTATTTTCATCTGTTATATGGTTTTTTCTTTTCCCCATCATTACATGCAGAAACAATTCCTAACATTTTAAAAAGCATCTCAAACCCCGCATATTCTATCCCCAGATCCCCTTTCCCCCCACTGAGATGATCAAGCAATTTCATCTAGATCTTATAGGAGCAATCATATAAAACATTTTTCTATATTAATCCTTTTGTGAAAGGAAACTCAAACAAAAAAATAAGAAAGAAAAGTGAAAAAAAGTTTGCTTTGGTCTGGATTCAGACTCCATCAGTTCTTTCTCTGGAAGCAGATGGCATTTTTTTTTTTATAATTAGTCCTTTGGGATTGTTTTAGTTCAACGTACTACGGAGAATAGCTAAGTTATTCAGTTGTTCAGTATTCCTTTCACTGTGTAAATGTTCTCCTACTGCTTATTTCACTCTACTTCAATTTGTACAAGTTTTTCCAGGTTTTTCTGAGCTCCTCCTGCTTTTCATTTCTTACAGCACAAAAGTATTCCATTAAATCATATAATTTACTCAGCCTTTCCCCAATTACCTCTCTTTCCAATTCTTTTCCCCCACAAAGAGCTGCTCTAAATATTTTTGTACATAAAGGTCCTTCCCCTTTTTGTTTTTTAATCTCTTTGAGATACGAATCTGGTAATGATTATTGCTGGGTCAAAGGGTATGTACTATTTTACTGCCCTATGGACATAGGTCCAGATTATTCTCAAGAATGGTAGAATCAGGGGGCAGCTGGGTAGCTCAGTGGATTGGGAGCCAGGCCTAGAGACGGGAGGTCCTAGGTTCGAATCCGGCCTCAGCCACTTCCCAGCTGTGTGACCCTGGGCAAGTCACTTGACCCCCATTGTCCGCCCTTACCACTCTTCCACCTAGGAGCCAATACACAGAAGTTAAGGGTTTAAAAATTAAAAAACAAACAAAAAAACAACAACAACAAGAATGGTAGAATCAGTACGCAGCTCCCCGGAGAAGTATTAGTATCTCAATTTTCCCATATCCCCCCCAAGTTTTGTCACTTCCTCTTTTCTGTCATAACAGCCAATCTGAAAAGTGTGGAGTGGTGCCTCAGAGTTGTTTTAATGTGCATTTCTCTAATTAATAGTGATTTAGAGCATTTTTTTTGCATGACTAAAGAGAGCTTTTATTACTTTGTTTCTGGACTGCCTGTTCATATCATTTGACCATTTATCAACTGGGCAATGACTTGTATTCTTACACATTCGACTCATTCACCTATTTATTTAAGAAATGAGGCCTTAATTGGAGAAATTTGTTGTTTATCTTTTTTCCATTTGGCCAACTCTGTTTTTTAAGAAGTTTTCTTCAGTGGATTTTTATGTCTCCAAGCTGTTGACTCTTTTTTCATTATTTTCCTGTATCACTCTCATTTCTTTTCCCAGTTTTTCTTCTACTTCTTTTACTTGACTTTTAAAATCCTTTTTGAGCTCCTCTATTAGTTCTTTTGGGACTTGAGAGAACGTCCTATTTTTTCTTGGATATAGCAATAATGATTTTGTTGTCTTCTGAGTTTGTGTTTTGGCCTTCCCTGTCACCAAAATAACTTTCTATGTTGTTTCTTTTTGTTGTTGTTTGCTCATTTTCCAGTCTTTTTCTCTTTTTTTTAATGTAAAAAAATGTTAAATTTGGACTCTGAAAGGAACACTATTCTAAGTTTCAGTTTTTTTGTGCAGGTGCCTTCAGAGCTGGTTTTGGGAAGCAATATGGTATGATATGAGGAGAGGTGTGTTTAATGCTCTTCTGGCCTGTGCTCTGGTATTTCTGAGTAATCATAAGCCCTCTTTTCTGCTTTGGAACTATGACCAGTGGCCCCTGATCCCCTGTGGACATAAGCACTAATGAGGGCAAGTGCCCAAATCCAGGGCTGCAACCTGGATCTGTGTATGGGAAATGTGACAAGAATCTTATCCTTGTAATTGCTTCCTGAGCAGCTGTCTAACCCCTCCTTACTGACTGTAACTGAAATAAGCTTTTCCTGCTGATTCTGCTGCCCCCAAGGTCTGTTGCCATGGTGGGGTCTGCCTTGATATGTTGCTTTGCTCTACCTCCACCCCAGTGTACTAGATCTTTTTTTGGTGGCCTTCTAAGTTGTTTGGAGCTGAAAAGTAATTTCATTCCCTCTTTTTGTGGGTTATGCTACTAGAGCAGTGATGGGCAAACTTTTTAAAGAAGGGGTCAAAGGAAAGGAAATGCTCATCTGTCAGTCTGTTTCTAAGGCCACTCTTTCGAAGTTTCATTGTATTGTATCCTACTCATTGTATTCATCAGATTAGGAATAATGTCCCTTTGCTGGATAGAACATTTCAGGGGGCTGCATCTGGCCCACGGGCTGTAGTTTGCCCATCACTGTAATAGAGAATTTGTTTTGAGATATATCATAGTTTTTTGAAGGGTAATTTGGTAGAGATGAGGTAAGTATGCATCTTCTCCACCATTTTGCATCTCTACTCTCTTTTTTCTTTCTTTATTTTTAGATTTTATTTAATTTAAAATATTTTCCCATGATTACATGATTCATGTTCTTTCCCTCCACTTCTCCCTCCCTCCCTGCAGAGCCAATGAGCAATTTCAGTGAGTTTTCTATGATATTACTATTTGCAATAGAGTGATCATTTAAAGTCAACATCTCCAATAACATCTCCATCGAACCAAGTGATCAATCATACATTTTTCTTCTGCATTTCTATTCCTACAGTTCTTTCTCATGAGTCCCTCAGAATTGTGCTGGATCTTTTCATTGCTACTAGTAGAGAGGTCCATTATGTTCGATTGTGTCACAGTGTATCAGTCTCTGTGTAGAATGTTCTCCTTTCACTCTGCATCAATTCCTGGAGGTCTTTCTAGTTCACATGGAATTATTCCAGTTCATTATTCCTTTTAGCACAATTAGTATTCCATCACCATCAGATGCCACAATTTGTTTAGTCATTCTCCAATGCATTAGCATCCCAATTTTGCCACGTTCTTTCCAACATTTATTACTTTCCTTTGCTGTCATATTGGCCAATCTGCTGGGTGTAAGGTGATACCTCAGAGTTGTTTTGATTTGCATTTCTTTAATTATGAGAGATTTAGAACACTTTTTCATGTGCTTATTGATAGTTTTGATTTTTTTATCTGAGAATTGCCTATTCATGTTCTTTGCCTATTTATCAATTGGGGAATGGCTTGATTTTTTTTTGTACAATTGATTTAGCTCCTTATGAATCTGAGAAATTAGATCTTTGCCAGAGGTTTTTGTTATAAAGATTTTTTCTCAAATTGTTGCTTCCTTTCTAATTTTGGTTGCATTGGTTTTGTTTGTACGATCCTTTTTAAAATTTAATATAACCAATTCATATGTGGTTTTTTTTGGCAAATAGATTCCTAAAAATTTTATATTGTCTAAAGTGATTTTAAATGGAATTTCTCTTTCTAACTCTTTTTTTTAAACCCTTACCTTCTGTGTATTGGCTCATAGGTGGAAGAGTGGTAAGGGTGGGCAATGGGGGTCAAGTGACTTTGCCCTGGGTCACACAGCTGGGAAGTGTCTGAGGCCAGATTTGAACCTAGGACCTCCCATCTCTAAGCCTGACTCTCAATTCACTGAGCCACCCAGCTGCCCCCTCTTTCTAACTCTTGCTGCTGAGTTGTGTTGGAAATATATAGAAATGCTGATGATTTATGTGAGTTTCTATCCTGCAACTTTGCTAAAATTGTTGATTATTTCCACTAGCTTTTTAGTTGATTCTCTAGGATTTTTTAAGTAGATCATCATATCATCTGCGAAGAGTGATAGTTTAGTCTCATCATAACCTACTTTAATTATTTCGATTTCTTTTTCTTCTCTAATTGCTACTGCTAGAGTTTCTAGTACAATGTTAAATAACAGTGGAGATAATGGGCATCCTTGCTTCACTCATGATTTTATTGGGAAGGTTTCTAACTTATCCCCATTGTAGATGATACTTGCTGATGGTTTTAAATATATACTGTTTATTATTTTTAGGAAAGGCTCTTTTATTCCTAAGCTTTCTAGTGTTTTCAATAGGAATGAGTGTTGTATTTTGTCAAAGGCTTTTTCTGCATCTATTTAGATAATCATGTGATTTCTGTTGGTTTGGTTATTGATATGGTCAATTATATGGATGGTTTTCCTAACATTAAATCATCCTTCCATTCCTGGTATAAATCCTACCTTATCGTACTGAATAATTCTTGTGATAACTTGCTGGAGTCTTTTTTCTAGGATTCTATTCAAGATTTTTACATTTATGTTCATTAAGGAGATTGGTCTATAGTTTTCTTGCTCTGTTTTTGGTCTGCCTGGCTTTGGAATTAGAACCATATTTGTGTCATAAAATGAATTTGGTAAAACTTCTTCTTTGCTTATTTTGTCAAATAGTTTGTAGAGTAGTAAGATTAGTTGTTCTTTAAATGTTTGATAGAATTGACCTGTGAATCCATCTGCCCCTGGGGATTTTTTCTTAGGGAGCTCCTCATGGCTTGTTCAAATTCTTTTTCTGAGATGGAATTGTTTAAGTATTCTATTTCCTCTTTTTTTAATCTAGGCAATTTATAGTTTTGTAAATACTCATCTATTACACCTATATTGTTGTATTTATTGCCATATAATTGGGCAAAATGGTTCTTAATAATTATCTTAATTTCCTCTTCATTAGAGGCGAGAATGGCCTTTTCATCTTTGATACTGTTAATCTTATTTTTTTTATTAGATTAACCAGCATTTTATCTATTTTGTTTTTCAAAGTAACAGCTCCTAGTCTTATTTATTACTTCAATAGTTCTTTTACTTTCAATTTTATTAATTTCTCCTTTGATTTTTATAATTTCCAATTTAATTTTTATCTGAGGATTTTTAATTTGTTCTCTTTCTAGGTTTTTAAGTTGAAAGCCCAATTCATTGACCTCTTCCCTCTCTGATTTGTTGATATACTCACTCAGGGATATAAATTTTCCTGAGTACTGCTTTGGCTGCATTCCATAGATTTTGAAAAGTTATTTCTTCACTATCATTCTCTTCAATGAAATCCAAAATTATTTCTTTGATTTGTTCTGACTCACAAGTTTTGAAGAATTATTTAGTTTCCAATTAATTTTAAATCTACCTTTCCACAAACCCTTAATGATTGTGATTTTTATTGTTTTATGGTCCGAAAAAATTGCATTTATTATTTCTGCTTTCCTAGATTTGTTTGTAATGTTTTTATGCCCTAGTAACATGGTCAATCTTTGTATATGTGCCAGGTACTGCTGAAAAGAAGGTATATTTCTTTTTATCCCTATTTTCCTCCAGATATCTATTAGCTCTAATTTTTCTAACATTTCATTTACTTCCCTTCTTATTTATTTTTCAGTTCAATTTATCTAATTCTGATAGGGGAAGGCTGAGGTCTCCCACTAGTATGGTTTTACTATCTATTTCCTCCTTAAGCTCCTTCAGTTTCTCCTTTCGAAATCTGAATGCTGTACCATTTGGTCCATATATGTTAAGTACCAATATTTCTTATTATTTATACTGCCTTTCATCAAGATGTAATTGCCTTCTTTATCTTTTTTAATCAGATCTATTTTTGCTTTAGCTTTGTCTGAGATCATAATTGCTACTCCTGCCTTTTTGTCTTAGTTACAGCCCAGTAAATTCTGCTCCACCCTCTTATCTTTACCCTGTGTATATCTACCTGCTTCTATTGTGTTTCTTTTTTTTTAAACCCTCAACTTCTGTGTATTGGCTCCTAGGTGCTAGGTGGAAGAGTGGTAAGGGTGGGCAATGGGGGTCAAGTGACTTGCCCAGGGTCACACAACTGGGAAGTGTCTGAGGCCAGATTTGAACCTAGGACCTCCCATCTCTAGGTCTGACTCTCAATCCACTGAGCTACCCAGCTGCCCCTTCAAGTGTGTTTCTTATAGATAATATATGGTAGGATTCTGGTTTTTAATCCATTCTGCTATCTGCTTCCTTTTTATGGGTGAGTTCATCCCTTTCACATTCACAGTTATGATTACTGTCTGTGAATTCCCCTCCATTTTGACTTCCTCTTTTGATTCTGCCTTTTCTCTTATCCCTCTTACCCTCTCCTCCAACTTTTCACTTTTAGTTAGTCTCCCCCCCTTCTTTTCCCCTCCCCAATATTACTCCCCCATCCTACCCCATCCTCTCTTATTTATTCCCCTCTTACTACAGTGCCTTTTAAATGGCCCTCCAACCTCTCCCTCCCTTGTATTGATCCCTTCTCCACCAGTCTGTTTATTATCCTTCTGTTTCTCTATTGGGCACAATACAATTCTCTGCCCCAATGAATCTGATTGTTCTTCCCTCTCTGAGTCAATTTCACAATGCATAATATTTAAGTATTACCTGTCACCAATCTCTTTCACCCTTCCATTGTACTGGTCTTCTCCACCCTTCCTTCCATGTACTTCTTTATGAAATATAAATTTATCCCATTTTATCTCTTTCCCCATTTCACTTAGTATTATCCTCTTTTTTTATCCCTAGTTTTTAATATTTTTTTTGACATATCATCCTATACCAGTAATGGGCAAACTTTTTAAAGAGGGGGCCAAAGGAAAGGAAATGTTCATTTGTCAGTTTCTAAGGCAACTCTTTCAAAGTTTCATTGTATTTTATCCTACTCATTGTATTCATCAGATTAGGAATAATGTCACACTGCCAGATAGAATATTTCAGGGGGCTGCATCTGGCCGGCAAGCCGTAGTTTGCCTATTACTGTCCTATACTGTTTGTCACTGTATCCCTAAGTATACTTCTAGCTACCCTGATAATAACAATTTTTAAGAGTTACCAATATATCATCTTTTCTTATAGGAATACAAATCATTTGAACTTATTGGGTCCCTTAAAAAATTTTTTTTTTCCCTATTTCTTAATTAGCCTGCAATTCTCTTGAGTTCTGTGTTTGGATATAAAATTTTCTGTTTAAGTCAGGTTTTTTCCTTTAAGAATGCTTGGAAGTCTTCTATTTTATTAAATGACAATACTTTCCCCTATAAGAATATACTAAATTTTCCTAGGTAGTTGATTCTTGGCTGTAGACCGAGTTCCCTCACTTTCTGGAATATCATATTCCATGCCTTCCAGTCCTTCAGTGTGGATGCAGCCAGGTCCTGTGTTATCATAACTGTGACTCCATGATATCTGAATGGTTTCATTTTAGCAGTTTGTATTATCTTTTCCTTGGTCTAATAGTTCTTGATTTTTGGCTGTAACATTCCTGGGCATTGTTAATTGGGGATTTAATGCAGGAGGTGATCAGTGGATTCTTTCAATCTCTACTTTACCCTCTTGTTCAAGAATATCAAGGGCAGTTTTCTTGGATAATTTCCTGCAGAATGATGCCCAGCCTTTTTCTTTTATCATGATTTTCTGGTATTCCAATAATTCTTAAATGGTCTCTCCTGGATTTATTTTCCAGGTCTATTTTATTTAAACCCTTATCTTTCATCTTGGGATCAATACTGAGTATTGGTTCCAAGGCAGAAGAGTGGTAAGGGCTAGGTAATGAGGGTTAAGTGACTTGCCCATGGTCACACAGCTTGGAAGTGTCTGAGGCCAGATTTGAACCCAGGACCTCCTGTCTCTAGGCCTGGCTCTCAATCCACTGAGCTACCCACATGTTTCCCCAGGTCTGTTGTTTTTATCAGTGAGGTATTTCAGATTTTCCTCAATTTTTTTATTCTTTTGATTTTGTTTTATAGATTCTTGCTGCCTTGTGAAGTCATTCGCTTCTAATTGTTCAATTCTAATTTTAAAAGACTGAATTTCATCCCTGGCTTTTTGGTCATCCTTTTCCTTTTGGTCTATTTTTCTTTGTAGCTCATCTTACACTTTCTTTGCCTCATTTTCAAGCTGGTCAATTCTGGCTTTGAAGCCACTATTTTCTTGTTTTAGTTCACGTGCCTCTGTTTCCAGATGACCTATTTTGCTTTTTAAGTTATTTTCCCAATTTTCTTCAGCCTCTCAATTGTTTTTTGAATTGTGCTTTTAATTCTTCCAAAGCCCGTGTCCAATTCGTTGGAGTTCCTGAGTTTTTCCTTGGTGTTCCTTGGTCCTCCTCTGTTCCATTTGTTCTTTGATCATTACCTGGATAGAAGCTGTAGATTGTAATTTCTTTTTTCTTTTTCTGTTGTTTAATCATATTTTTTCCTTCTTTCCACCTCCCCATTGGCTGTATTCTTTTTCCTCTGTTTATTTGCTGGATCTGTGGGTTTGGGCCTTTCTATCCTGAAGGGGCTTCTTCTCTGCTCTGCTGATTAACTGGATTAGGCTGATGGAGCTCAGTTGTCTTAATGAGGCCTGAGGCCAGAATTTCTCCAGCTGTCAGCAGAACCTGAAGGTAAAGGTGAAGGTGTGGAGGCTGAAGGTAGTTACTCTCATTCTCACTTCCTTTCTACCAGCTGCCTCACTGCCAGCTGCCTGTTCAGCTCTGAACTTCCCATGGCAATACCAAGGTACTCTATTGAGGTTGTAGCCTTCACCCTGGGACCCCAGGAAGCCAGATTCTTACCAAGGGTCTCAGGGCAGTAAATGGGGAAGGGATTTTGGAGATTGAGCTTTTCTGCCCTCTGGAGGCTTCTTATCTGCATTATTAATAGACTGGACTAAGCCAGTTGAGCTGATCTTCAGAGTTGGATGTGCCCTGTGGCCAAAACTTCCAGATGGAGAAGTGGTGGCTTAAGGCTGCGACCAGGCTGCCCTCCTCTCTGCCCCTCTCCTTCAGCTGCCTCCCTACCAGCTGTGGTCAGAGCCCTGAGCCTCAAGTAGCTATGGTAGTAAGGTACTCCCTCTGGTATAGAGCCCTTGCCCTCAGATCCCAGCAACTGCCTGAGTTTCAGTACAGTAGGTGGGGGAAGGATCCTGAGACCTCCCCCCGCCCTTTTTTTTTCTTTCTTTTCCTTAAACCTGAGAATTCAATCTTTGTATACCTTTTAAGTTGAATTGAGCAGAAGGGCCCTCCCCCCGGCTCTGTCCTGTTGTGGAAGAGTTTTCACAGAGAACTTGACTTTTGCTGCTTTTATAAGCTGCCATCTTGGCTCTGCCTCCTACCTTCTTTTTTTCTTTAAAATGTTACATGGGAACATTTTACATGTTATATTTGTTACATTTTGTCTTTGGGAAGGAAAGGAAGAGGGCAGAGATACTAGGGAAAATTATGATAATGTGGAAAAAAAACAAATGAAAGCAACAAAAACTCATTTAAGAAGATAAATTGAGTTCTACCTTTTGAGTTCATTCATAATTGTTTCATGAACTTTCATTTCTATTCGGCTGTCCAATTGAATTTTCAGGTTTTGACATTTAGAGTGTAAAAATTCCAGTTGCTCACGGTTCTCAGCTAGTTCCTTTTCTTGGTTCTTTATTTTATTTTCCAGAAGCACTTGCTGTTTAGTCAGTTTGGAAACTTTAAAAAAAAGAGAAGAAATGGATAAATTTTAATGCATTAGGATTAATGAACAGAATTAGAGCTAGACTTTAAATTAACTAATAACACTCAAGCAGTTTCACAAGAGATTGCTTTTCTTGCACTCATATAGCAATTTTCAAAAATTTGCAAATTTGTAATAAATGTATATAGACTTCCTAATGGTTCTATCTACATTCTACTGAATAGTTGATAAATACCCACTATATACTGAAGTCAAGTAAAAAGATGTTGCCTCTATCTTCAAGGAAGAGACATTCCAAAAAAACTAGAGGCATAAAATTAACATAAATAATCACAGTTACATATGTACAAATGTACATATGTATGTGGGTATGAATGAATGTCAGGCTCATCCCTCCCCAAGCTCAGTTCCATTATACTTTACCCTTCCATTATGCTTCTGAAATTCCTAATGTTCATCATAGACATATGGCTACCACCACATGGAAATTACTTTGTATGTAATTACATTTGTATTTAATTTTTCATGCGCATATTGTTTCCTACCTCTTCGCAAAAATGTAAGCTTCTTGAGGGTAGGTACTGATTTTTTTTTAATCTTCATATCCCAGCACTTAGCATAATATTTGGCACATGGTGGGTGCTTAAATGCTTGTTAGACTGAACTGTCTGCTACTTTGTCTAAAGCAGACCAAGAAAAGCAAAGAATAAATTGAATAGTTCTGCTTTCTCTCCATTATAATTATGCCATCCATTCTGAACCTAGACTTCCTTTGATATTCCCTAACGCAATAAAAAAAAAAACACAAAAAAATCTTCTTTTTGCTATCCCCAGCATTTATCCCAACCCTCAGTTCATTCTGGTTATAGTATTACTATATTCTTATAAATGCTACCACATTTTTTCAATACATCTTCAATAATTTGTCTTGCTTCCATCTTCCGTATATGTCTTTCAATAAGCATTTATTAAGCATCTACTATTTATAAAGCACTATGACAGACACTATTCACCCAAAGAAAAAATAAGAGTCCCTACCTTCAAGGAACCTAGTGTGGAGAATCACTTTTAAAAATCTAAATTGAATGATGAAAATTTCCATGCCAATTACATCCATGCCAATTCCTTTAGATAACACCCAATACCCCAATCCCATTTCTTCCCCAGGGTGTTCTTAGGTGCATCTGAAACTGTTCAACTAAAATTATTCCCTGAAGAATACTGGGCCTTGAGATCTTGTTCTCTCTGAACTCTTCAGATCCACTCCCTCAAATTCTAGTGCATGTTTCCAGATTATGCTCAGCTTGCCTCTCTATAAATATTACAATGTGGTCAACTTCCTCCCAAAGTTCTGACCATTTATATTTTCCTTCTAATTTGGCAGAATCAGGTTTGGAATAGCAGTTCCCTTACCTCCTGAAGAATGAAAAGTGAGTCAATAATTTTTTAGATGCAATATCTTTTAGAAGCCGACCCATAGCAGATGGCTAAATAAAGTTGCCCCTTCATTATATATTCAAATGACAGAATTGAAGAGCAAAGGAATTTAAGTGACTTAAGATCATAACTCTGTTAAGTGATAAGCCTGGGATTTGAACGCAGATACTTTTTAATTCCAATTTTAGTTCAAAAACCTGGGTGCCAATTCTCAATTCTTCACTCTCTTTCATTGCTAAATCTTATTTCTACTTCCACATCTCTTGCAAACATCCCTTTTTCTTTCCACACATACCTAATGCTCTAATTGAGGTGTTTATCATTTCTAGCATAGACCAGTGATGGGCAAACTTTTTAAAGAGGGGGCCAAAAGAAAGGAAATGCTCATCTGTCAGTCTGTTTCTATGGCAACTCTTTCGAAGTTTCATTGTATTATATCCTACTCATTGTATTTGTCAGATTAGGAATAATGTTGCACAGCCAGATAGAACATTTCAGGGGGCTACATCTGGCCTGCGGGCAGTAGTTTCCCCATCACTGGCCTAGACTATTTCAACAGTTGGAGAATTGCTCTCTATGCTTCAGGTCTCTCTTCACTTTAATCCATTTCTCCCATAACCAGTCACCAAAGTGGTTTTCCTAAAGCATAGGTCACCTCCCTATTTAATAAGCTCTAATGGCTCACTATTATCTCTAGGATCTAATAAACTTCTTTTATTTCAAAAGTAAGGCTCTTCATAACTTGGTCCCTAATACCTGTCCAGACTTATTATACTCTAGAGTCCTGTTAGATTGGCCTCCTTGCTATTGCTTACACATGATACTCCACAGCCTGTCTCTCTCCCTTTGCCTGGGATGCTCTTCTTCCTAAACTATGCCTCTCAGAATCCCTGATCTCCTTTAAAAGTCAATTCAAGTGCTGCTACTTTCTGCAAAATGCCTTTACTGGTGCCTCCAGCAGCAAAGGACTCTGCTAACCCCTAGGTTACCTTGAATATACTTTGTATGTGTTCTGTATATACATACATATATACATACATACACACACACACACACACACACTCAGATCATCTCCTCTGTTACAATGTATGTTCCGTAAGGGCAGGGACAATTTCATTTTGTCATTGTATCACTATTGTGCCTGGCAAATTAGAATACTTGCTGATTGATTGAGTTCAATCCTACTAAGTCTCAGGAATGACTATAAATTCAAACTTATCTCCTAGTTTAAAGACAACTAACCTGTTAGATGTCTAGTTAATTATACTCTGTCATTTATGAAAAGATATTTGAAGTCATGATTTTATTACTGCCTCTAATCTTGGGCACTGCCTCCTATAAATTACTGGTAGCTTTTCCACTGCTAGTTTATGTCATATCTTCTTTTCTCCATAAAATATGCTTTAGCAGATATACACGGTAAATTTTAGCTATATTTTCTTCTCCTTCAAGTTTCAAGTATCGTCAGTTAGATCTACAATCTCCAGTTAAATCTGCTCTTCCTGCCCTTATTAAACTCAACTCAACAATCATTTATTAAATACATGCAAGGTATTTTGCTAGGTGTTGAGAATACAGAAAATTAGAGTCCTTGTTCTCAAGGCGCTTATATTCTACATGTCATGTATGGAGGCAAAATTTTAACAATGTCAGCTGAGGAGGGAGGGGAAATGAGGAAAGGTTTACTATAGGAGGTGGTTCATTAGCTGAGCTTACTAAGAATTCTAAAAAAAAAAATGGAAATGAGGAGTAAATTTCTGAAACACATGATTAAATAGAAATGTAATTCCATGTACAAAGTCAAGTTAATAAGCCAATTTAGTTGGAATGTAGAATGTATGCAGGATGTAATGCCTTAAATGCCAGGATAAAGAATTTATAGTTTATCCTAAAAAAGGCAATAGGGAAGTCCTGATGATTTTTAAAGGAGTAATACAATTAGACCTATACTTAAGATTACTTTGAAAGTTGTGTGAAGGATGGCTTTTTTGAGGGCAAGAGGGAAAGAGACTGGAGGCAGACAAAATACAGTGGTCCTACCCTTATTAGGTGCACTCCACCCCTGGTCCAGAAGCCATCATTCCTCTTTAGCCTTAGTTCAGAATTCCCAATCTCATTCTCCACTCCTATATTTTTAATTAGTTATTCATTTCACTTGTCTATCTCTTCTTTCTGAAGCTCCTAAACTCAATTACTAACACAGAAGAAAATATAGCTTAGTTTCTAATGTCTTTAGTTTCTTTGCTCAGAACTTCATTGATTCCTATAGATATTTTATAGGTTTCTTCTGGTGGTATCCCTTTATAGCCACATGCATCATCAGAGGTGGGTATTGGGACCAGGTATGACACGTCTGAGGGAGCTCTCTGTCATGTCCCAGATATAGGTCTGGGAAGACAGTATATCTCAGGCCAATATCTGATGACTTCAGCATCTTTCATTAGGAAGTTAATACAATTTAATTCTTATTCCTATGTTCATTACTGGCTATAATTATATAACCTGATTATCACTCTATAAAACACAGGAAGTTATCCTATCCTCAGCTTTTCATGGGATAAGCTAGAAACCTACTACAGTTAGGACAAGCAGAATCTGGGACTCTTCAGCATCATTCTTCTTTTATCATTCATTCTTACCATTTGCAATTCAGAGAGGTAATTAAAAAGGTTCTACTATTCCGGAAAAAAACAAAAAACAATAAATAAGATTCTCCTTTAATAGCAGTACCTTTTAAGCTCAGTCATAGGAATTTCAAAGTCCAGAAAAGGAGAGATTGTGTACCCAATTCAAAGAGACTTGGCAATGTTACAATTAATCACAAGAAAATACTTGGAAAATATTTCACCTTCTTGACTATGTTGCTGGTTATTATCTTTGGCTTTGGCTTGCTGAATCTCAAGCTGCTGCATCAAAACATTGTTTTCTTCTAACACAAGCTGGGCTTGACTTTGTAGTTGATTCCTGTAACAATTTACAAGTAAAATATCTTAATTCCACTTTTTAAAAAATGCAAAGATAACAAAGGTCTAAGACAAACAATGCCTGAAAGAGGCCCAAACCAGATTAAAATGTAACTGGGATGCATTTAACACAAAAGGCTCTGAATTCATCAAAGAATATCACAGCAACTATGGTTCACAGTAAAATGTATGAGTTTTTTCATGATATATCTGAGTAAATGTTAACTAGATTCTGAAGTCATATAGTCTATTCCAAAAATCAGCTCTTTTGAGAACATGATCTAATGCTGTAAAAAACCAGGTAACCCTTGTTTTTTGTTACTGGGCTATTTAACTGTAGTATATATATATGCAGGAAAAGATTCAATGGCTCTTTTACAAGATGATTTAAGAACCTCCACACAAATATATCATATATAACACATAAAATAATATGATTAATGAATTCTGCTGTATGTGTCAATCCTGAGTCCTGATTTACAAAAGAAGATTTAATTATTTCTAAGATATCAGTAGATTTATTTTTATACAAAGTGTAACACAATTATCAAAAAAACAGAAAAGGCACAACTGAAGATCAGTTTTGTTTTGTGTAGTGACATTTGATATTTATAATGCTATATCCCCTTTCGTCAGAAAAAATGAAAAATGATAAATAAAACTGTCAAATATAAATTTCTTATCATAAATTTATTTACTATTCAATATTGTACTAGAAATGCCAACTATAACAATAAGACATGAAAAGGAAATCGAAGGAATAAACACAGAAAAAGGGGAAACAAAACTATCACCCTTGGGAGATGTTATAATGATTTGCTTAGAGACTTCCGGTTAAGATGGCGGCAGTGTAAGGAGCAGCTGCTTGATCTCTCCTGACCGAAGCATACAGGACTCCTCAAGGGGAAATAAAAATGAGTCCAGAGGAACGAAGAAACCCCACAACAGGGCGCAGCATTGAAGATACGCAGAATTGGGGCATTTCCACGCTATAAAGGGGTGAAACAGCTCTCACTAAAATGCGAGAGGAAGAAGCCCCTCCCCCACCCCCCACACCACACACCTCCAACAACGCCAACGCACAAGTGGGAAAACAGGACTGGGGCAACCAGATAATCACTGGCAGCCCCAGGGCTTGTACCTGTGTGCTGCAAGATGAGGGACCCCAGGTGGCTGGGGGCCTTGCACGGACTTTCCCCCAGCCTCCACGTGGGTGAAGGCACACCGCCTCTGGCCGGGACAAAGGCCCCTAAAACACGGCCTTTCCCAAGCACTGAAGGCATCGCCTCAGGTGCGAATAAAGATCTCCAGCCCACAGACTTTCACTACCTTCTTGGGGGTGAAGGCAGTGCCCTAAGAGTATCTGCTCAGGCAAAGGCAGTGCCCTAGGCTTGAATAACTATCTCCAGCCCAGGCTTGGACCTCCAGTGAGGACCCCGTGCAGACCCAGCCAGGCAGTGGAAGCAGCCCCAAAGACTGCTGAAGGAACCTCAGGCAGAGGGGCAGACTGGGAACTACCAGGAGGCCTGACCCCGAGGACAAGGAGAACGGAGCCCCCCTGGAGCTTGCAAGGCCCAGGCAGACCCTGAGTGCAAAGACAAAGCTGAAAAGGGGCGGGGCCAACAATGGCCAGCAATAAGGAAGTCCAGAAGAAAAAGACTATCAAGAGAAACTCTGGAACACTCGACAACTTCTACACAGAGAAAATCCAGACAACGGAGGAGGGAAAACAAAAATCCAAACCTCCCCCAAAAAATGAAAGCTGGTCACAAGCTATGGAAGAGTTAAAAATGAAATGCTGAGGGAGATGGAAGAAATCTGGCAAGAAAATAACAGTTTAAAAGGCAGACTTTCGCAATTGGAAAGTGAGACAAGACAACTGAAGACCAAAAATGACCAGATTGAAAAGGAAAACCAAAAAATTATAGCCGAAAACCAAAACATTAAAGCCGAAAACCAAAACATTAGAGCCTAAAACCAAAACATTAAAGCCGAAAACCAAAACATTAAAGCCGAAAACTAGTCCTTAAAGGCTAGAATCGAACATTTAGAAACCAATGATCTCTCAAGACAACAAGAACAAATAAAACAAAGTCAAAAGACTGATAAAATAGAAGGAAACATGAAATATCTCAATGAGAGAGTGACAGACCAAGAAAACCGGTCTAGAAGAGACAACTTGAGAATCATTGGTCTTCCAGAAAAGGCAGAAATTAATAGAAACTTGGACTCCATACTTAAAGAAATTATTCAGCAAAATTGCCCTGAAGTTCTACAACAAGAGGGCAATATAGACATTGAAAGGATCCATAGAACACCTTCTACACTGGACCCAGAAAAGTCAACACCCAGAAATATAATAGCGAAATTGAAGAGCTTTCAAGTTAAAGAAAAAATCTTACAAGAAGCCAGAAAGAGACAATTCAAATATCAAGGAGCACCAATAAGGATCACACAGGATCTGGCAGCCTCAACGCTAAAAGACCACAAGGCTTGGGATACAATATTCAGAAAGGCAAGAGAGCTGGGCCTTCAGCCACGAATCAACTACCCAGCGAAACTGACTATATACATTCAGGGGAAAGTATGGGCATTCAACAAAATTGAAGAATTCCAAGTTTTTGCACAAAAGAGACCAGGACTAAATGGAAAGTTTGACACTCAACCACAAATATCAAGAGAAAGATGAAAAGGTAAATAAGAAACAGAGGGAAAAGAAAGAAAACTCATAGTCTTTTAAGCTTGACTCTTTAAGGGCATAAATAAGATCTAATTATCTGTATTACTAGGTGGAGAAATGCTATGTATAATTCTCTGTAGTGAACTCTATACACTATTATGATATTCACTATTATAGCAACCAGAAGAATAATTCATAGGGAGAGGACAGGATACTAAATGATTTGCTTAGAGACATCCATGAATACAACTAAAAAATTAACTAACAATTAACAATATCAGAAAAGTCTCAGGCTATAAAATAAATCCATACAAAAGCACCACTATGTTACCAACAAAATCCAGCAGAAAGACATAGGAAAAGAAACTAAATTTAAAATAACTACATACAATATAAAATATTTTGGGATCCTTCTGCAAAGACATACACAGGAACCATATGAAACACTATAGGCTAGGCCAATATAACAAAAACAACAATACCAACTAAATTAATTTACTCATTCAATATCATACTAAACAAAGGAATTATTTTATAGAAGTAGGAAAAAATGACAAAACTCATCTAGAGTAACAAAAGGTCAATAATATCTAGGGAATCAATTAAAAAAATGAAGGAAGGTCTGACATACCAGACATTAAACTATATAACAAAGCTATAATCATCAAAACAATTTGGTACTTACTAAAAAATATATATTTTTGGAATGTAATAGGTACACAATATATTGAGCAAATGAACATAGTAAAGTGCTGTCCACCAGATCCCAAACTCCTCCTCCACTTGGTGCTGCTCTGTAGGTCTTGTCCACTTGCTAGAAGCCACCACCACTCAGGATCCCAGGGAATCAGGATGTAGGGTGTCCTTAACTCTGGGATCTCCTGGGGCTAACAACAGTTTGTGCCAACCACTAATGGAGTCCCTTTCAGAGCACAAGCACGACTTCCTGCTCCTTCATTCCATCTTGGAATGCTCCAGTCCTTCCTGCTAGGTCCAACCTTAATACTAATTACTAAATAAACCCTCGCAACAATGGTGAAGAATATAAATATGTTGTTTTCAGAAGCAATCAAAGCTATCAATAATTATATGAAAAATGTTCTAAGTTTCTAATAATTAGAGAATTGTAAACTAAAACAACTCTGAGGGACTACCTTACACTTATCTGACTGACTAAAATGACAAAAAAAAGAAAATTATTAATACTGAAGGGGATTATGGGAAAACAGACAAATTAATGCACTGCTGGCAGAGTTGTGAAATTGTTTAACCATTCTAGAGAACAATTTGGAATTATGTTCAAAGGGATATTAAATTATGGATACCCTTTGTCCCAGCAATACCACTAGTATTCCAAAGAGAAAAAAGGGTTTGGAAAGCCCGTATGTACAAAAATATTTATAGCAGACCTTTTTATGACAGAATTGAAAACTGAAGGGATGTTATAATTAGCTGGGGAATGGCTGAAAAAATTGTGGTATATAATTGTTATGTAATTTTATTATACTAAAAGAAATGATGAAGGAGATGGTTTCGGAAAAATCTGAGAAAACCTATATGAGCTGGTGCAAAGTGAAGTGAGGAGAACCAAGAAAACAAATTATAAGACTAACAGAAATATTATAGATATCGGCTATTAAAGAATAACAACTGACCATAGTTACAAAGGTTTTCATGATGAAACATGTTATCTACCTCCAGATAGAGAGCTGACTTGACTCAGAGTATAGAATGAAATTGCCTTCCTTCCTTTCCAGAACATGGCTAATACATAAGTTTGTTTTGCATAACTATATACATTTGTAATGGCATTTTTTCTTGCCTTCTTATTGGGTGGGGAAAGGGGTAAGAGGTATGGAGAGAAATTAGAACAAAAAATAAAAGAATAAAAAAAGTAATTGTGCTTTGATTTTTTTTACATTTAAAAATATTCAAAAAAAATATTCGTTGGAATACATAAGTTAAAAAGTTATTTCAAAGCACCACAAACATACTTTAATCCATGTTTTCCAGGCTTTTTCCCCCCTTAAAGTTTTTTTCATATTTAACAAGTCAGTCATTGGGTAAATAAAGAAGTCTAGAAATTTCTCTGCTGCCCACAACCTCTCAAACCTCTCCAAAACAGAAATTATGTAAAAAAAAGATAAAGCAACTTCACCTGACTCCATTGGTCGAGGACAGCAAGAATATAAAAAATTTTTAAAAATCAACTCCAAGCCTATTAACTGACTCTCACTGAACTTGAGCTTATTCAGCACCCTTTTCTACTTTCCATGTAATCATTAGTGAGGCTGTACTATGTGGAATTAGCAAACCAAAGGATGTGGCACAGGCTTATTACAAAACCCACTCTCATCTCCCTCTTTCCTGTGTCATGGAAACCCCAGCTCCAGGCTATGGAAATTTGTCCTAGCTGCAACAGACAAGCCAATGCTTGGCTGGAATCCTTTTTGAGCAAAAGGCTGCTGAGACCCACAACTCCATAACTACCAAGGCAGCAAAAAAACCTTACACTAACATACAAGAATTGGCATTGTTCTGTGAGGGAGGCACAATAGAAAAGGGGGATCCATGAGGCAAACCTTTCAAGGCAGTGGCAGAGCCTCTTCCTCATAATCCTCTGATTATGCAGCCTATAAGTGATCTATACCTTTTCTGTTTACTTTTTGGTCTGTATCTGTCTTAAAATTTCCTCTCTTTGGTTCATGTTCTCCAATTCCCCCAAGTGCCATTTGCCTCCAGAGATTCCAACACCATTTGATGATAGACAAGTAGGCTTCTTAAACACCAATATCCTCCAAGGTATACCGAGTGAAAGGCACTTATTTCCCTTCACTGACCATCTCTCTTTATCTATTTGATCATTCATTAGTGGAACCCTCCTCCTTCTACCAACGAAGTAATGCCTTATTCCTTTTTTCCCACTTCTCAACTTCTATTACAACCACATGCCACAGTGTGTTCAACCATTTCCCAATTGATGGATATCCTTTCAGTTTCCTTTTTTTTTTTTTTGCCACGACAAGGATAACACTATAAATATTTTTGTGCATGCTCGCCTTTTCTATGATCTCTTTGGGATATAGTGGTATTGCTGGGTCAGCTGGGTCAAGGGGTATGCACAGTTTTATAAACTTTTGGTAATAGCTTCAAATTACTCTCCAGAGTATATTAGTGTTCCAGTCTTCCCACATCCTCTCTGACGTTTATCATTTTTTTTGTCAGAATAATCTGACAAATCTGATCTGACCTAGTCTGATAGGTATGAGGCAGTATCTCAGATTTGTTTTAATTTGCATTTCGCTAATCAATAGTGATATGGAGCATTTTTTCATATGACTATAGATGTTTTTGATTTCCTAATCTTAGAACTAACTGTTCATAACCTTTGACAATTTATGAATTGAAATATGACTTGTATTCTTATAGATTTTCTACAGTTCTCTATATATTGGAGAAATGAGGCCTTTGTTAGAGATGCTTGCTATAAAATCTTTTCCCCCAATTATTTTCTTTGTAATCTTTGTCGCTTTGATTTTGTTTGTGCAAATCCTTTTAAATTTAACTTAATATAATCAAAGTTATCTATTTTACTTCTCATAATGTTTTCTATGTCCTATTTGGTCATAAAATCTTCCCCTATCCATAGATCTGAAAGGTAAACTATTCTATGTTCCCCTAATTTGTTTATATTATCAT
The DNA here is from genome assembly GCF_016433145.1 of Gracilinanus agilis. Taxonomy (NCBI): domain Eukaryota; kingdom Metazoa; phylum Chordata; class Mammalia; order Didelphimorphia; family Didelphidae; genus Gracilinanus; species Gracilinanus agilis. The sequence continues at coordinate 310,269,923 of NC_058131.1, forward strand.
TCTTTATTTCAAAATTATATATCTATGGAAGGCCAATTGGAGAAATAGGGTCGTGGAGAGGGCCAGTTATCTGGATTCCCTACGTGACCAATCCAGGCTGAGGCAGCCTTTGTATTTGGTCCTGGTACCCTAAGCCCTGAAAAGTTGTGGTACCAGCAGGTTGGTTAATCCAATTTGAACCCTCCCTGAAGCTCATTTTATAATTGGAAGTCATTAAGAGAAATAGAGTCTATAATAGATATTTTATTTGGATCCCATTACAAAATCATCAGCAAGTGAAACGGCATATATGATTTTTTCTGCACTGCCTGTCAGGATGCAGACAGAATGGATTATCTAAGATAAAAATCTTGACTCCTCTTCTGATTCCTTTTATCATCCACACCTTTTCTTATTTTTCTTTCTAATAAGTTTAAGTTCTTAGCCAACCAGAAGTTAAGAGGTTAACAGTTTCTCTCCAAGATAGAAATGCAGAAAATTAAGCTGCATGGCCTTTGAAACTATTTCTAGACAGTCAAGGTCAAAATTAGACAAAGTTAGACAAGACTTCATCCAAGCAGGTGTGGTCCTCCCGATAAAGTACAAGACTCGATTCATTGAGTATATCTTTAACTATTCCTAGAATTAGCTTTACGATAATAAGGTGGCTAAAATTCAGCCTTGGACCTTGTTCTATTCTAGGTCTATCTTTACCTTGAAGCACTGAGGCTCCTTTGTACTTTGACATGACCTAATTTGTAATTTCTGCGCAATTGCAAAGATTCTTTATGTTCTTTGTGTGAATTAAGTATATATTAAACATGGCAAATTGGAGTAACTTTGAGCTAACCACTGGCCATTGTTCCCAGTCTCTTTCACCCTTTAACATCCAATGCCACCTTAGGCCACTCAAAAAACCCCTGGTATATAGAGCTGGCTCTCTATAAATGGCGCCCGAACAGGGACTTTGAATGCTCAAGACAGGTAAAGATTTGATGACTACCTCCACCCCCCCTCTAACATACTGCCAAATGATGACAGTTTAGTTTCTGCCTGAAGAAGGGCAAGAAATCCAGAGTTTTTGGAGTTCTCTTTATCAGAGAGGATAGTCCAAGGATTTTCAGAACTCCCCCCATAAGAGAGGATGCTAGAAGTGAAGAATAGATTAATAGGATGGGGCACAGTGAATCAAAAGAAAGGAATCTTTTCATTGATATAACTAAGTACACCCTCAGGAAATGGGGAGTAAAAATAAGTAAAGAACAGCTCACTAAGTTTCTTGATTTTATTCAAATGTGTAGCCCATAGATTCCCTTAGAATTTTGGCAAAAAGTTGGCTGTGATTTGAAAAATTATTACACTGAGCATAGACCAGAACAAGTGCCAGTAAAAATTTCATCAACCACTGAAAAAACTCCTTTGTTATCTGGACAGAATTCTGAGAATAAAATCTTTAAGGTTTTGATGTTAGAATCGGAGGAGGAGGAAAAGGCTCAATATAAGTTAAACAGGGGTTTTAAAATTCAAATGAAAAAGCCACTAGCAGTGGACTCTCCCCCACCTAAAAACCTCTCTTCAAAAGAGGAAAGAAAGATCAAAGGAGAGGAGCCTCTGCCACTCTGAGCTCCAGCTCAGAACACAGAGCCACAGTCCCAGAACATAGGTTTTAAAGGGGCAGAACAAAATGCCCAGAAGGACAGAGATATGCCATTCTGTTTCCCAGTTATTTTTAGAGCAGATGAATTGGATGATGAAGAGGAAGTAGCTCCCACATGGGAGCCACTTCCCTACAAAGTGTTAAAAGAAATTAAGACAGCTTGTATTTCATATGGTCCTACTTCTCCATATACTTTAGCTTTGGTGGGATGACCCCCTATGATTGGGTTCAAACTGCAAAATGTTCCCTTTCCGGAGGGGACTACCTTTCTTGGAAAGCAGAATTTGATGAATTAGCAAAACAGAAGGCTGCCATTAATAAGAAACAGGGTATCAGAGTTACCAAAGAAATGTTACTAGGAGAAGATGAATGGAAATTACATGCTGACCAGGTTAATTTACCTAGACAAGCTTTATTTCAGTGCACCTCGTGTGCCTTAGAGGCATGGAGAAAAATCCCTGTATCCAAGGGACTAGCAGCTGGATTAGCAGACAGTAAGCAAGGTCCAGAGGAAAGGTATACAGATTTTCTGGACAGGCTAATTCAACAAGTCAGTAGAGCCATTACACATGATTATGCCTAAATATAGTGATAAAACATTTAGCATATAAAATGCAAATAAGGCTTGTCAGGCCATACTTCACAATGTTAAAAAATCTGGGACTATTAGTGATTATGTGAAAGCTTGTGAGGATTTTACATACCTGCTTATATGCAAGGTATTGCCATTGCAGCAACGATGAGCTGACAGACAGCCAGTCTCCCACTTCTCACCTAAACCATCCTTATCAGATTCCTAGAGCTGTTGGATAGCTTTCAACATATATCCATTTTGATTTTATCTTAGCATATGGGGTAAGATGTTGATCTGTGCCTAGTTTCTGCCGTGTTTTCCAGTTTTCCTAGCTATTTCTGTCAAATGATGAGTTTTTCTCCCAAAAGCTTCTTGGGTTTAGACTTTTAGATTTGTCAAGTTAAATGGTTTATCTTGTTATCTAGAAGTGAGGTAATCTTTAGTCTTTGGTTAAAGGGAGAGGATAAAAGGTGAATGAGGTGATATATTGGATGGTGAGGGAATAGGTGGGGCATTCAGGAGAGGCAGCTTAAAACAGGCTAGTCACAGGAGGCTAGAGACAGAGGAAACTGGAGAGTAGGCTGAACCCTTCAAGGCAGGAAAGGTATCTCTATGGACACAAAGGAGTTGGGCCAGTCAGAAGTGTTTAAATCTGCCTTGAGGGCTTTCCCTTGTTAGTTTCTCAAGTCCCTTGAGGGAAGAGTGGAAGGGCTCCTCCCTGCCAGTCAAACTGATGGCAGGAGGAAGTCTCGGGTAAGGACTTCCTGCCAAGATGGATGCCCGCAGTTCCCTCAAGAAATAAAGAGAAAATAAATTCCTCCCTCTTCAACCCTTGCTTAAATTTTCGACACAATGATTCACCAGAGGGTTTTAGTAGGTAACAAAGGGGGTTTTATTGATATTAGAGTTGATCAGAAAGGAGAGAGCGGTTTAGGGTTTTGTATTAGCCTCTATGGAGAAACTGAAGCTGGAGGAAGGGTCAGGAGAGGGTTAGACTGAGCTCTCCCAGTCCAAGGATTTGGCTGCCTTAAAGTAAAGTATATACTAGTTCAATAAAATAAGGCATAGGTTGATTTAAAGATGTCCTACTTGTCTACAGAAAACTAAACCCACAAAGTCTAATCACCAAAACAACAACCACCCTTCCTCCCAGAGCCCAAAGGGAAAATTAGGTAAGATAATAGTGGTATAATATGCAGAAGGTCAGGGAAGGTTCCAGAGAAATCAGCTAGGTTCAAATTGCCAGAGACAAAAAGCACAGGCCAAAGCAAAGCCAAGAGCCAAAAGCAGAGCCTCAGTTGGACCTTCCACTCTCTTCAAGTCTCAGGTTCCAACTGACTTTCTCTGAAGATTCCAAGACTTAACTTGCCAGGGTTGTTTACAGTTGACACCTTGCAAGAGCAAAAGCCTCTGTTGCATCCTTGCATTACAATCTTGATGCCATATTTATCCTCACTGAAGGCATCTGACGACATCACTGAAAACATCATGCTAAAAAGCATGGGAGAAAGCACACTGCCCTGCTTTCCTCCATGGGTGACTGGGAAAGTTTGAAAGCATCATCTATCATCTAGAACTTAACCAGAATAAGTATTCCATCATGAAATTGGCATACAATACTGATGAACTTCTCCAGACACCAAATTTTGCCATCATCTTCCATAAGCTATCACAACTAATAGTATTAAAGGCCTTAGTCAGATCTGATGAACACTGTATACAGACCCCTGTTCTGTTCCTAACATTTCTCCTAGAGCTGTAGGGCAGCTTATACCATATCAACTGTTCCTTGGCCCATTCTGAAGTCACACTGGTTTATGGGTAGGTGACCATCTTCTAAGTGAAAGACCATCCTATTAAGGAAGACTATGGCAAGAATCTTACAAGCAATGACTAAGAAAGAGACAACAAGACCACTACCCTCCCCCATAATGGTCAAAAGCCAACTTATTTCCTTTTCCTTTATAGAGATGGACAATGGAGGCATCTTTTTCCTACTGGGGGATAACTTCCTCTTGACTGAAACCCAGAAGATTTCAGTCAGCTTTTTATAAGCAGTGGATCTCCTACCTTGTAAATCTCTACTGGAACAGAATCAACACCAGTTGTATTGCTACACAAGAGAAGTCTAATAGAGATCAATGAGCTATACAGCAAATTAAAATTATAAGGGAAATATGATCTGAGCTTCAAGACATAGTAACAAAACAGCGATAGGCAACTTCAATATCCCTTCTCCTGGTTTTAGATAAGTCTAACAGAAACATTAAAAAAAAAAGGGAAAAATATAAGACTGAACAAATTGCTGGAGAAGTTAGAGGTAAATATTTATGAAATTTTCTAAATGGAACAACAAAAGACTATAGATATTTATCAACCTAGAACTTTAAAAAAATGACCAGGTACTAAGACATAGAGCTATTGCACACAAATGTTAAAAGGTAGACAAACTTAATATATTTTTATAAATATAGAAAACAACAAAAAAATTAAGTTATGAGCACAAACAAAAGATACCGTCTCAAATGGAGATTTAATGATGAAATCCTAAATAATGAGTGGGTCAAAGAATAATTAATTTAAAAATTAATAACTACATGATAATAATGAAACAATATACTAAAATTTCTGGGATGCAGAAAAAGCAGTTCTCCAGAAAACAATATCCTTACAAACCTATATGAACAAAACAGAAAAAGAAACATTAACATTCTCGATGTGCATTATAATTTAATTTTTTTTAACCTTTACTTTCTGTCTTCTTTCTAAGACAGAAGAACAGTAAGGGCTAGGCAGCTGGGATTAAGTGACTTGCCCAAGGTCACAAAGGATCAACATGCATTTTAAAAATTAGAAAGCCAAAAAAATAAACAAACCTAAATCAACCACAAAAAAGGAGATAATAAAAATTAGAGGGGAAAAAATTGGAAAATGAGAGGGTGTCCATCTATTGGGAAATAGATGAATAAATTATGGTATCTGGTGGTGATGGAATACTATTGTGCTGAAAAGAATAATGAACTGGAGGAATTCCACGTGAACTGGAAACACCTCCAGGAATTAATACAGAGCAAAAGGAGCAGAACCAGCAGAACATTGTGCACAGAGACAGTGCACTATGGCACAATTGAATGTAATAGACTTTTCTACTATCTGCAATGCAATGATCCAGGACAATCCAAAGGAACTTATGAGCAAGAATGCTATCCACATCCAGAGAAAGAACTTTGAGAGTAGAAACACAGAAGAAAAACATATGATCGATCACATAGTTTGATAGGGATATGATTATGGTTTTGATGTTAAAAGATCACTCTATTGCATACATGAATAACATGGAAATAGGTTTTGAACAATGATACATGTATATCCCATTGGAACTGCTTGTCAGCTTCAGGAGAGGGGGTTGGGCGGAGGGAGATCATGAATCATGTAATCATGGAAAAATATTCTAAATTTAAAAAAATTAGAAGGGAGATAGATAAATTGGAAAGGAATAAAAACAAAAACAGAAACCCAGAAATGTTAAATAAAACTATGAAATGGTTCTTAGAAAAGTCTAATACAATTTATAGACCATTAGGTAATCTGATTAAAAAGAAGGTAGCAGAAAATCAAATCAATCAAATAGCAAATAAACCAGGTGAAATCATAGCAAAACCAGAGGAAATTAAAAGAATTTGAACATGTGATGCATGGTTATATACTAACAAAACTGAGAACACAAAAGACATAAATACCTTCAAAAATATAAAAGACCTGAGACAGATCCTAAATAACACAATTTCAGAAAAATAGATCTACAATGGCACATGTAAAACCCAGTGGAATTGCTCATTGGCTATGAGAGGGGATAGGAGGAGGGTAGGGAAAGAACATGGATCATGTAACCCTGTGAAAATATTCTAAATTAATTAAATAAAAAAGATCTAGCTTTAAAAGAAGTATGAAGGAAATTGTGTGTGTATATGTGTGTGTGCCTGTGCACACACACACACACACACACACACACACACACATATATATATATATCTTGTCCTGATGGATTCACAGAAGAATTCTATCAAATTTGTAAAAAATAGTTAATATTTGTCCTTCACAAATTATTCTCAAAATTGAGAAAGAACCCTAACAGAATCTTTTTCTGAGATGGATATACAGTTCTAATACTAAACCAAGGTAAGGTAAAACACATGAAAAATTATAGGCCAAAATCATTAATACTGACACAAAATTATAAACATAACGTAACAGATATCGAATGGATATATTTATCAAAGAAATCATTTGTTATGATGAAGTAGGATTTATACTAGGGAAGCAAGGGCAGTTCAACATTAGAAAATAATCAACATGATCATATTTAAAACTAAAATGTTGAAAAACCACATGATCATTTTGATAGATGCAGAAAAAGTCTGACTAAGTACAATACTTTTTTAAGCTAAAAACTAGAAAGGATAACCATATAGTACAAACATCAAACTATATTATAAAGTAGCAGTCATCAAAAACATCTGGTATTGGTTAAAGAAAAGAGATATATATGGAACAAACTAGACAAGAGAGATTAAAAAAAAACCTCAATAAGCCAACATTTGATAAAAGTGGAAAACAAATAACTAATGAGAAATGCAAATGTAAACAACCCTTAGGTTTTACTCCGGCAAATTGGTAACCATGACTAAAATGGCAAAAATCAATATTGGAGAGTTGTAGAAGTATAGGTACACTAATAATACATTACTAATGGAGCTGTAAAATGGTAAAACTATTTTGAAAAGCAATTTGGAACTATGCAAATCACATGATTAAAATGCCCATAGCAGAGAGGCCCTAGATAAGAAAAAAGTCACCAGATTCTCTAAAATATTTATAAAAACACTTTTTGTGATATCAAAAAATTGGAATTAAAGTAGATGCCCATCAATATGGTTTAACAGGAGAAAAATTATAGTACATTAATAAAATGGAATATATCACTAGGTTACAAGAAGTGATATGCAGACAGCTAAGTGCCTCAGGAATAGAGAGCCACACCTAGAAATGGAAGGTTCTGGATTCAAATTGGCCTCAGATACTTTTTTTTCCCTCCCAAAATAAATACTACTTTCCATAAAGGATAGATCTCATAGAGAAATGTTATAGTAATGGAAGAAAGAGAAAATATTAATAAAAATTCATTTAAAAAAATTTAAGTTACCAAGATAGCAAAAAAATAATAATAGTACTTGCCATTCCTTACTGGTAATAGGACTATTTTTGTTTAGCTCTCGGTGAAGTGTTTCATTCTCTTTTATTACCTCTTCTGTTCGTAATTTGAATATTTTCATTTCTTCCTGAAATAATATTAACATAATTTTACTACAAAATTGAAAAGTATCATTTATTTATTACATTTACCTTTTACCCTAAGTAAAATTAATTAAATTTTAGCTATAATGATTGACATTCATGGAACCTGTCATAGTAGGAATTCATGATAAAGAAATCTACTTCAGTTCAATAGCACCAAGGGGTTTTAGTTATTACAAGATCCTTAAAATAGTGTCTCCCCTCCCTAACACCTTCTCATGGTACACAACGCAAAGGTATTGAGACTATACAGTATATTTATTTAGTTTTTTAAACTGATACTCCAAGAAGTCCCTTTTCTTCCCAATTCTACACTAGAAAACAAAAAAGAGGAAGTCAGAAATTCTTGTTACTTTCTTCCAGAGGAAGGAGAAAATTTTTATACTGGGGAACTAATTTAAGCCAGTGACCTCTGAAGTATGGGCCACAGCTTGAAATCTAAGAGTAAATAATTCACCAGTGGAGTATGGAAAGATGGAATGCATCCTGCACTTACCTCCAAATTGTATAGCTAACTGTAGGCTAAGCTCCAAAACAATTAGCTACAGCATGCTTTTAAGCACTCCCATCCTACCTCTCCTTAGACTTTTGGGCCTACAAAGGGGATAGACCCCTCAAGGGGGCTACAACCTACTTTGAACAAGATAACAAGCAGCAGTTGTGGCTGGAAATATTCTCATTGCTCCTTAACCCACAGAAGCAGCAACAACATAGCCAACATTTATATAGCATATACTTTAAGACGTACTGTGCTAAGCACTTTATAAATATTATCTCATTTAACCATTCAACAACCTTGGTTGTTACTATGTTTCCTATTTTATGTGCTATTATGATTTCTATTTTATACTTGAGGAAACTAAAGCAAACAAATTAAGTGACCTTTCCAAGGTCACACAGCTATTACGTGTCTATGGCCAGATTTGAACTGTGGGCGTCCTGATTCTAGGCCCAGTACTGTATCACCTATGTGCTTCAGGGTATATAGCATCCCTAAAGTCTGCCCTGTTCCCTCACCCTGCCATAGCAGCAAGGCAACAAGCACTGCCTTCTAAAGTAGCAGCCCCAGAGTGATCTTTTCCCCTCACCAAATACTTTTTGTTTTTACTGGGAGGAGGAAGAACCACATCTTAGTATTTATCTTAGGTTCCTTTCTTTATCTCATTCCACATATTTTATCATTCCATATACTTGATTTCATTTCTATTCATATAACATTTCTCAAATCTATCCCTTTCCACACATCAATACCCATCATCTCTCACTTGAACTTATTAAAATATCTATTTCTATGATTTTCAATATCACCTATTATGTGCCTGCTTTAGGTTTATTTATTGGCTTATTTTTTCGTATATTTAGTTCTTTCATCATCTCCTTTTCTATTTTTAGTAAAATGTATGTTTTGAGAGATATAATTTTTCTCCTAAAGGCTGGCTTAAATACATCTCCAAATTTTTTAATTATTTCATCATTACCATCTGTTTTCATGCAATTTTTCATTGTTTTTATGATGTTTTGGGTTCACTGTTTTAGGAGTTCAACTTTAAGACTCCTTTTTAAATCTTCAATTTGTAGTCTCTGAAATTATACAGTAAACTGAGGCAGGAATCCTACAGGATCCAGGTCTCCTTTTCCCAGAAAGGAAGCAAACCAGAGGGAGACATTATGTCAGCTCCTATGGGACCGAGTCCTTCTGTCCTCAAGAGGAAGATTACCCATAGAACACTGTAAAGTACAAGCCCTATTGGACTAAAGTCTCTCTTTCTCCAAGGGAAGAAATACCATGCCTATAAAAGTCTAGAGTCATACAGATATACACATGTGCAATAGTCAATCTAGTGCTGGAATGGCTCAACAAAGGGAAAAGCAGGGAGTGATTTATATAGTTTTCTAACAAAGGGAGGCAGAAAGTAGGTTGAACAGGAGTAGAAACAAGACATGTTATGGGTGGAAAGTTCCAAGAACAGGGGACAAAAAGCTTTTGACAAGGGGCAGTGGAGAGTTCTTGGAACTGGAGTACTGACTCCTAGATACTTTTTGGTACATTGAGGACAGTCAACAATAAAACTGGATGATGCAAAGAGCCCACTTAAGCAGGATGTTTCCAAAAGTCCATAGTTAACTGTTAACCCTGATCTAAACTAGTTTCATGGTCACTGGCTCTGCACTTCCAGCTGGGTTTAGGTTTACTCTTTATTATTGCAAATCAAGGTAATGATGATACTCATTTTCACAATACTTCTTTTTATTGCATTATCCTAAGTAAGGGATGTGTTTACTATTTCTGCCATTTAAAATGTGGTTACAGTATCTTTGTGCCTTAATACACAGTCAATTTTTGTAAAAGTCGTGTTGAAAAATATACATATTCTTTAGCAGTCTCCTTTAGACATCATAAATCTTTTAGCTTTTTTTTCAGTAATTTGTTCAATTCTACATTTTCCTTTTGTTGATCTTCCTGTTAGCTTTTGTCTAACACTGAGAAAGGCACACTAAACTCTCCTATTACTATTAAATTAATGTCAAGGCTTTCTTGTAACCTGATTCATTTTTCTTTGATGAATTTAGATGCTAAAGCAAGAGTATATAAGTTTAATAGTGAAATTGTTTTGCTTTTTAGTGTTTTTTGTTTTATTTTATTTTCTAATCTGTCATTCTCTTTTGTTTTATTAGACTGTTTAATCTATTTACATTTAAAGTTATGAGTTAGGTTTACAATTTCCTCCATTTGTCTCTAATATCTTTTTCTGAATTAGTTTAAAATAAGTAGAACAAAGAAAGACTCTCATTTAACAAAAATAAGGAAATTAAGACACTTCTGCCTTTCAAATCTTCAGAGAAAACTTAGTATGAAGTATGCCATGGTCAAATTCCATTATTTTTAAAAGGATGGTATGAGGTAAGGCCCAATTTCAAACCAGACAAAATAAGCTCTCAAGGTCCCATGAAACACTTATTTCACACTGAATCCTTTTAAAAGTAGAAATCAATTTAGTCACCTTAAGTAAAAAGTATTAGGAGCTTAATACATATTTAAAAAGATTTAGAAGCCCCACCCACAGCTGTCATATTATGGTCCTTCATTATAATAATGTGATTCTCATTCTCATGGAGAATGGCAGAAATCTACTAAAACCTAAGATCTAAAGGAACTATCATATACTTCAATACATTCCTTTCCTCAGGACCAGACATGCCAAAAATGTGAAGTAGGCAAAATTTGTCTCAAATATTCTCTATCCCTTCTTTCTAAATCATTTTCTCATCTAGTGAAAAACACCCTCTCTTTATCCCACTCATACAAAAAGTGCCCCCACATTCTATGGTTACTCTTTCACTGAAAATTCTGTTCACAGAAAATTATTTATTAATACATTCATTCTAAATTATCAATGACTCATAAGGCTTAATTTGGTACTTCCTTTGGACATCTGTGCATTTATAATGGGGTTAAAAATTAAGAGAATGAATGGTAGCATTTCAGGCATCAGAAGACAAATGAGGTTACTGAAATTGCACCATGTTGGTAGCTGCCTTTCCTAACTTGCTAGAAGTCAACCCAGTCTTCCTTGCTTAGCAGAAAAGACAGGAAAAGAAAATCAGGGGCTCCAAATGCAAAGACAAAGACAAGCTTCTTTATTTCAAAATCAATTATCTTTTAAAATGTGTCAACATACCTCAAATTTGACATTTAGATCATCCTTTTCTTTCATTCTGTCTTCATAGGCTAACAGTAATGGTGACAAATACTTTCTATCCAACTGAGAGGAAAGAAAATTAAAGGAAGTAAATACTTGATTTATATCTAAATACTTTTCAACAATGACAATGCTAGCAAGAAAATTCATTTTATTTTGAAACTAATAGTAAAGTTTATTAACTCTACAACTCAATGACAGTAGATGTCAAGCTCAGGCAATACAAATATGAATATTAAAGATTTTTCTTTCCCCACTTACCAGCCATGGTGGTGGAGACGCCTTGAATGGAAGACCTTTGATTTCCGTATTCTAAAAAAAAAAAAAATTGAAGAGAAAGTCAAAGAGATATTTTGGACATTCCAAGTTTTCTATTCTCATTCAAATGTAAGCCATTAAAATCATTAAGATCAAGGCCCACTAATCTAGTGAGTCAACAGAGCAGAGAAGAAGCCCTTCCAAGACTGAATAGCCCAAACCCACATATCTAGTGAATAATCAGAGGACCAAGATTATAGTCAATTACAGGGGGGAAAGAAGGATAAAACATGAGTAAACAACAGAAAAGGAAAAAAGAAATTACAATTGACAGCTTCTATCCAGGAAATGAACAAAAAGCAAATGGATCAAAGCAGGACTAGGGAACACCAAGAAAAAACATAGAAACTCCAGCAAATTGGAAACAGGCTTTAGACGAACTCAAAATTCAATTAACTCAAGAACTCAAAATTCAGTTAATTCAAGAACTCAAAAAACAATCAAGAGAGGCTGGAGACAATTGGAAAAAGGAATTACATGAACTAAAAGAAAAAAATAGTATCTTGAAAGCCAAAATTGAACAGCTTGAAAACAAGGCAAAGAAGGTGAAAGATGACCTTGAACTACAAAGAAAATCAGATCAGAAGGAGAAGGATAACCAAAAAGCCAGGGATGAAATTCAGTCTTTAAAATCAAAGGAACAAAAAAATTTGAGGAAAATATAAAACATCTCATTGCCAAAACTTAAGATCTGGAAAACAGATTGTTGAGAGGCAATTTAAGAATTATTAGACTACCAAAAAATCATGACAAAAGAAAAAGTCTGGACATCATCCTACAGTAAATTATACAAGAAAACTGCCCCAACATCCTCAAACAAGAGGGAAAAGTGGAGATTGAAAGAATTCACAGATCACCTGCTACATTTAATCCACAACTGACAACTCCCAGGAATATTATAGCCAAATTCAAGAACTACCAGACCAAGGAAAAAATATTAAAAGCTGCTAAGAAGAAGTCATTCAGATATCAGGGATCTACAGTCAGGATAACACAGGATCTGGCTGCATCTACACTGAAGGACCAGAAGGCATGAAATATAATATTCCAGAAAGCAAGGGAACTGGATCTACAACCAAGAATCAATTACCCAGCAAAACTTACTATATTCTTGTAGGGGAAAGTATGGTCATTTAATAAAATTAAAGACTTCCAAGCATTCATAAAGAAAAAAACCAGACTTAAACAGAAAATCTGATGTCCAAACATAGAACTCAAGAGAATCATGAAAAAATTAATTAAGAGATGGGGAAAAAACAGCCCCCAAAATTTCTTTTTAAGAAACCCAAAGTTCAAATGATTTGCATCCCTATTAAAAAAAGATGATATTGGTAACTCTTAAAAATTGTTATTATCAGGGTAGCTAAAAGAAATATATGTAGAGCAAACAGTGACAAACTGTATACGATGAAATGTGTGTGTATATATATATATATATATATATCACTAGAGGTTATAAAAAAAGAGGATGAGAAATGGTAAAAAACTGACTGGTGGGGAGGGAAGCAATACTAGGGAAGGAGAGTGTGAGTGTGTGTGTGTGTGTGTAGCTTAAAAAGACCATAAAGAAAAATAAGAGGGGAATAAGAAGGGAGGGGGGAAAGGGAAGAAAAATAAGGGAGGAGACTAGGGGGACTGAGTAAAAACAAAACACTGGTAAAGAAGGAAATAGTGAAAGAAGAAAAGGCAGGACAAGGAGAATCAAAATGTTGCAGAATACACAGATGATAATCATAACTCTGAATGTGAATGGGATGAACTCATCCATAAAATGGAAGCAAATAGCAAAGTGGATTAGAAACCAAAATCCTGCCATATGTTGTCTACAGGAAACACACATGAAGCAGGTAGACATACATAGGGTAAAAATAAAAGGCTGGAGCAAAATCTATTGGGCTTCAACTGAGAAAAAGAAGGCAGGAGTTGCAATTGTGATATCTGGCAAAGCCAAAGTAAAAATAAATTGGGTTAAAAGAGATAGGGAAGGTAATTATATCCTGATAAAAGGCAGTATAGACAATGAAGAAATATCAGTACTCAACATGTATGCACCAAATGGCATAGCATCCAAATTTCTAAGGGAGAAGCTAGTGGAGCTGAAGGATGAAATAGAAAGTAAAACTATACTAATGGGAGACCTAAACCTTCCCCTATCAGATCTAGATAAATCAAACCAAAAAATAAATAAGAAAGAGGTAAGAGATGTGAGTGAAATCATAGAAAAATTAGAGTTAATAGATATGTGAAGAAAAATAATAGGGACTAAAAGGAATACACCTTCTTTTCAACAGCATACAGTACATTCACAAAGATTGATCATGTACTAGGGCATATAAACATGGCAAACAAATGCAAAAGAACAGAAATAATAAATGTAACCTTTTCAGATCTTAATGCAATAAAAATAATAATAAGTAAGGATACATGGGCAAATCAAAAATTAATTTTAAATTAAGTAATATGATTCTCCAAAATCAGTTAAAGAACAAATCATAGAAACAAAAATTTTATAGAAGAGAATGACAATGATGAGACATCCTACCAAACTATGTGGTATGCAGCCAAAGCAGTACTCGGTGGTGGGGGGGGGGGGCGCGGGGCGGGGATATATCCTTGAGGGCATATATTAACAAATTAGGGAGGGTAAAGATCAATGAATTGGGCATGCAAATCAAAAATCCCAAGATGAAAACTAAATTAGAGATTATAAAAATGAAAGGAGAAATTAATAAAATTGAAAGTAAAAGAACTATTGAATTAATAGATAAGACTAGAAGCTGGTACTTTGAAAAAACAAATAAAATTGACAAAGTACTGGTCAGTCTAATTTTAAAAAAGGAAAGAAGAAAACCAAATTAACAGTATCAAAGATGAAAAGGTAGACCTCACCTCTAATGAAGGGGAAATTAAGGCAATCATTAAAAACTATTATGCCCAATTATATGGCAAGAAATATAGCAATCTAGGTGATATGTATGAATACTTACAAAAATATAAATTGTCTAGATTAACAGCAAAAGAAATAGAATACTTAAATAATCCTATATCAGAAAAAGAAATTGAACAAACCATCAAAGAATTCCCTAAGAAAAAATCCCCAGGAACAGATTGATTCACAAGTGAATTCTATCAAACATTCGAAGAACAACTAATTCCAATACTATACAAACTATATGACATAATAAGCAAAGAAGGGGTTCTACCAAATTCCTTTTATGACACAAATACGGTACTAATCCCAAAGCCAGGCAGACCAAAAACAGAGAAAGAAAACCATAGACCAATCTCCTTAATGAACATAGATGCAAAAATCTTAAATAGAATACTAGCAAAAAGACTCCAGCAAGTGATCAGGAGGGTTATTCATTATGATCAGACGGGATTTTTACCAGGAATGCAAGGATGGTTCAATATTAGGAAAACCATTTACATAATTGACCATTTCAACAAGCAAACCAACAAAAATCACATGATTATCTCAATAAATGCTGAAAAAGCCTTTGATAAAATACAACGCTCTTTCCTATTGAAAATACTAGAAAGTATAGGAATAGAAGGGCCTTTCCTAAAAATAATAAACAGTATATATCTTAAACCATCAACAAGAATCATCTGCAATGGGGATAAATTAGAAGCATTCCCAATAAGATCAGGAGTGAAACAAGGATGCCCATTATCACCTCTATTATTTAACATTGTATTGGAAACACTAGCAGGAGCAATTAGAGAAGAAAAAGAAATTAAAGGTATTAAAATAGGCAATCAGGAGACCAAGGTATCACTCTTTGCAGATGATATGATGGTCTACCTAAAAAATCCTAGAGAATCAACTAAAGGGCTAGTGGAAATAATCAACAACTTTTGCAAAGTAGCAGGATACAAAATAAATGCACTTAAATCATCGGCATTTCTATACATTTCGAACACATCTCAGCAGCAAGAGTTAGAAAGAGAAACACCATTTAAAATCACCCTAGACAATATAAAATACTTAGGAATCTATCTACCAAAACAAACAGGAATTATACAAATACAACTATAAAACACTTTCCAAACAATTAAAACTAGATCTAAACAATTGGAAAAACATTGATTGATCATGGGTACCATGAGCTAACATAATAAAAATGACCATTCTACCCAAATTAATTTACTTATTTTAAGCCCAATTTTCCCTCTTGCCTAATTAAAACTCCTGTCCCTCAATGTGGCTGTATTAATACTATAATCACAGCAATTGACATTGAATTGTTAATTGTTAATCAGCTTAGTCTTTCAAAAGGAGCCTTGTATTTTATTCAGGGGACTTATGAACCCTCTCATTCCCTCTTTCCTTCTTATACCATAAGAACAAAGATAAATTTGATACTTCCCCTTTTTGAAAGATTTCATACCCCTAATATATGATGAATACAAAGGCCAGCTATGTGACATCTATCTAGTAATGAAATCTCACAATAAAAAAATAAATACTACTTATGGCTAGTTATAAATGTTTCATTAAAATATTCATATATTAGTTTAGGGATCACTGGAATCAGAAGAGAATTGAGAGGGCCATCTGGTGCCCCTTATCCTGTAGAGATGAGGAAAAGGCCCAGTGACTTTCCCAAGTTTACTCACAGATGTAATTATCATCAGATGCAGAATTTGAACCTAGGACTCCTCCAGAGTCAGTACTCTTTCCACTGTCCAAAATACCTACTCTGTTAGATAGAAAAGGGAAGGATGAGCAAATGCAAGGAAACTGCTTAAGGAAAAAAAATATTTAGAATGTAACAAAAGGCAAAACTGAGGAAAAGTTGTTATTAGGGAAAAACAATTACAGCGGGATAGAGGATGAGGGGGCTCCTGATCAACTAAACTCCCTAATACACTTTATGAAATTGTTGGGTATGAGAAGAGGGACATTTTCCAAGGAGCTAGTACTTTGGCCCAATGCTATATAAATTATAGACTGCAACTCCTGATGGGTCCTCATTTGTCTCAAAGACAACTGATGACTAAGTCTGGAAGAGCCACTATCCATGGGTTATAAGAAGGGCTGGGAGGGGTAGGGCTGGAATGCCCCATCTCTTGGGGCTCTGCCTTATTTAGAGATTAGCCAGTACTTTTTCTTTTTCTCCCTTGGAATTCCAGGAAGGGATCACAGAGGATTTCTATGCCCATCATAATTTCTACTGCCTCTACCTACCCCAGATGAAATTACAGCTACAAAAACATGGCAGCCAAGGCAAACTTCAATTCCTGGCTTATTTGGGGCTTTGTGTTTCCTTTCCTGAGCAAAAGTCAGTAGGTAACTGATTGATAACACTGAGAAAATGATGATTACACCTTGAGCAGCCATCTCATTGATTGTTTGGGAGTTCTGGAGACTGGGTCCAACAGGAGGTGATTCCCATCACAACATATTTTTCAGAAGAGAATATGAGCACCAATAAGGTCATTTTGAAATGTGACTAAAGGCTAGATAGGAGACATTGACTTTGTGAGATACTACAATAGTGAAACCATAGATGAATATGAAATATCCTAAATATCTCTTCAGTAGTCCCAAAGAATTTACCTCCCAAGACTATAACACGTGAAATGGAATATTATTTTGCAGTATATTTATATCTGTTAATATGTGCTTCTGAGCCTTTTTTCGTCTTAAGTCTTTTTGTGGTGGAAAAAATAAACTACTGTCCTATTCTGATATGTATTTTGTTTGAGTACTTTTTAAAAAAAAACACCTTACCTTCCATCTCAGAATCAATACTGTATTTTGATTCCAAAGCAAAAGAGCAGGCAAATGCGGTTAAGTGACTTGTCCAGGGTCACATAGCTAGGAAATGTCTGGGCCAGATTTGAACACAGGAACTCCTGTCTATAGGCCTGTCTCTCCATCCACTAAGTCACCTAGCTGTCTCTGAATACTTTTTCTTTTTTTCTTTTTTAAAATATTTTTCCATAGTTAACATGATTCATATTTTTTCCCTCCACTTTTCCCTCCCCACTTCTGGAGCTGACAAGCAATTCCACAGGGTTATACATATGCTATCACTTGATACCCATTTCCATATTCCTGAATACCTTTTCTAAAAGTGATATTATTACCCTCTGCTTTGGGGAAGAGCCTCTTAAGCCATGCTCAAGAGATTTTCCTACTACTATAAAGCAGGGACAATAAGCCAGAGACTAAGAGAAAACTGACCAGCTATTCTTTGAAGTAAGACCTCAGAACTGAACCCAATCAGTATGAGTGAAGAGTTGGAATTCCTTGTGGAAAGACAACACCTTGGTTTATGGTTCACATCCATTTTATCAATAAGACATATGATCTATTAGATTTCTAGAATTTGTCTGATTACAAACACTAGAATACAACAATAAATTGTTTTTAAATCCCTGCTATTGTTTTATAGTAGATTTGAATTTTCTGCCTTCTCCCCTTTTCTAGAAAGACAAATCTGGGATTATTTGATCTTCTCTTTTCCTCTGCCTCATTTATTTTCCTGTTATATCAAAATATAGTCAAAGAACCAGTCCCTCCCCATTTTGCTTTTAATTGTTTTGTTTTTTATTGTATTGTTCAGTCCTTGCCACTGCATCAGTGATGATAATACCACTAGCTCCTGATTCTTCTACTGTCTAACCTCAGTTTTCCTTTGTTGGACCTGAAAAAAGTGGGGGTAAAATGACACTAGAGGAGACCTGGTACATGGGCATGATCTTATATGGAGTCCAAACTGAACACAGCTGCTAAGTACTACTCTGATATCAGGAAGAATATTGCTATAAATATTTTGGTATATATTGTACCTTTGTGGCTGTCTTTAAATAACTTGGGTTATAGGCCTAATTTCTAGTAGTGACATCAATGACTAAAAAGGTATGGGCAGGGGGCAACAGAGGATTGAGAGCCAGACCTAGAGGTCCTGGGTTCAAATCTAACCTCGGATACATCCTAGATGTGTAACCTTGGGCAAGTCACGTAACTCCCCATTGCCTAGCCCTTACCACTCTTCTTTCTTGGAACCAATACACAGTATCAATTATTAAGATGGAAGGTAAGGATTTAAAAAGAAAGGTATGGATAGTTTAGTCACTTTTCTTACATAATTCAAAACTGATATCCTGAAGGGTTGGATCAATTCTCAGTTCCTACATCTTCCACACTGACTGCTCAGTTTGACTTATTTACTTATTTATTTTCTGGCATCAGTTTTCCCTTTTTAAAAAAAATCAAATTAATAACTGCTAAAACTGAGGGGCAGTGCCAAGATGGCAGAGAAGGTACACAGACCCACTTTGAATCTACCAAATTACCCTTCAAAAAACTATGACATAACAGCTTAAAATGAATTCTGGAGCAAAAAATTCTGTACCCACAAAAAGATGGAGTGAAATAATTTATTTCCTTTTTAATATTATGTACTTTATTTTTATAATCTGAAAAGAGGATCAATAGGCTTACCCAGACTACCAAAGGAATTTACAATACCAAAAAAATTAGATCCCCTGTATTTTAGGAAAAGGTTCAATTTGGGGTCCTGAGGTTTTGGGCTACTTAGGGATTGTATTTTGAGTTACAAATTATTAACATTACCTTTTTTCTCATTTCTATGTCTTTTAAGTAGTCAATGAAATCTTGTTTCTCTGTTAGAAACTTATGGTCCTTTGAACTTGACTCTCCTATTACCAATCAGGATTAGGTGCCATGCCCCTCCACCAACCAAGTGCTGGGCACACCCCACCCCTCCACACAGGGGAAGGAGAAAGTGCTCCCATTGCACTGCTGGGCAGAAGGGTAAGTAAAGTGAGGAATGTCCTCAGTGAGTATAGCGAGGGAGAGGGTAGTGGTCCCAGTGGCCTGCTCCCCTCCAGCTCTGCTGCCTGAGAGCTACCCATCTTACTCTCTCTGCCCTCCAACTGGCTGCTAGGCAGAGGGGCGGGGATGAGAAAAATGTCACCAGGCACATGGAGAGGGGGAGGGGAGCAGCTGTGCCCAAGTCCCAGACAGTCACCATCACTGACCTAGGGACTACAGACTACAGATAACGTCTATATTTGCATCTGTCCTGGAGATAAACATACTTCTGTTCATGCTGCTATTGATACCAACAAGAAACAGTAACATTCTCCAAAAAATGGAAACAGAATCACAGAATGAAAGTGAAAAGGAATCTAAACATTCTTAAATTCAACAATCCCAGCAAGCTGCAATCCAGATTTCAGTGGAAGACAACAAATGACAGGAAACTCACTTAAAAGTATCAAAGTCTGTTGTCTCGCCTATAAAATAAGAAGATTGAATAAGAAGACTGAACTAGATGAAGTCCAAGATCCTTTTTAGCTCTAAATTTATGAAACTATTATGCTACTTTAGGAGAATCTATTCCATTTCTGGACAGCTTTAACTGTTACAAAGTTTTTCTTTATATCAAATCTAAATCTGCCATTCAACTACCAACGTTCCTAGTTTTACCCTGTGAGACCAAGTAGAACAAATCCAATTCTTCTATCTCTAAGTGCTTCAGATAATCTTCTCTCCTCCACAGTATACACCTTTTGCTAATTATTTTACTTAATCTCTAATACCCTCACTATCCTGGTTGCCTTCCTTTAGAGCAGTGATTCCCAAAGTGGGCGCTACCACCCCCTGGTGGGTGCTGCAGCGATCCAGGGGAGCAGTGATGGCTACAGGTACATTTATCTTTCCTATTAATTGCTATTAAAATTTTTAAAAATTTAATTTCCAGAGGGTGCTAAGCAATATTTTTTTCTGGAAAGGGGGCGGTAGGCCAAAAAATCAGATTAAAATGTAATTGGGAAATGCCTAATGATTTTGCCAGTGTAACGCTCTCAAGTTTCTCATCTTTCCTAACTAGATACCACAAACTGGATATAATATTCTGTTTGTGGTCTGACCAGAGAAAGGGAGAATAGGACCATTATGATACAAACTGCTATTTAGCCATAGCTGCTCTATCATATATTCATTAAATTTATTTTTTAATACGAGTATAGGAATTAAACACCAGTGAGACATTTATCTCTATTCAATTTAATATTATTAAGAGTCAGACTATTGTTTTAGATTATTGAAATCTTTTTGGATTATGTTTCTATCATCCAATATCTAGTTTAGTTATTCCTTCCAGCTTTCTGACATATATAGGTGAATTTAAGTATTTCACTTCCTGCTTTATAGGGAGGTTGGTCGTCCACTCTTCTCTGAAGACGTAAATTCCAGCTTCAGGGTGAAGTTTGAATGGTAACCCTAATTTAGAGATATCAGTATCACGTTCAGTAGAAAAATGGTAGGGGAGAAAGAAGGTCCACAGTCTGCCCTATTATACTCATTTGTCATCCCTGCCTCTTACTCCATTGGGTGTCTCTAATTATATGGCAATAAAAAGGCTCATTGCTTCCATACTGATTCACTTAATTATCCTATGAAGTCCTTTTTATAGTCAACAATAGACTTTTATATGACATATAACCTATATATATATACATATATATATATGACATATCACCTGTAGAAATAACAAATATTACTTTACTAATAAAAACTGTCAAAAATCTATTAATGGCCAAGGCAAACATTAAATACTGCCCACTCGTGCATTTAATAAAATGTAAACTTGTTTGCTTGGGGTTTTTATTGCAAAGAGGAATCTGACAGTGAATAAAATATATGTTTATTTACTGGTAGAGTTCCCTCTGTACTTTTTTCAAAATTTGACTGCATATATTCATGGTTTGATAACAAGCTAAATCAACAAGGGAAGTTGGCAATATTTCATTGGTAATCAGATAATTAAAAAATTCTATTTTGCTTCAATGTAAATTTTTTCGTGTTTGTGAGCAGAGGTTTATGATTTAAAGAAATTTTCATTTGGACATGAAAAGCAAGATGGCAGAATAGTTGTTCACTATAAAATTTTCTAACACAAAACTCCAAAAGTAAAGAATTATGTGCCAGACACAGAGTAATCATGGCCAAATCAACAAAAACAAACAAACAAACAACAACAAAAAAAAACAGAACCCTCTTTGTAAGGAGAAAATCCCAAGAACTAACACTAGAAAACTTTAACACTGAGAGCTTGCATTTACAGATGATGATTTAGTCAGCTACAAGGATGCCCCATAGCAATATCTCTGCTCTAACACCTCCATCCTATATCTTCCTGGCAGACAACTTAAGGAGTAGCAGAAGCTAACTTTTCCTATCCTTGTGAAAAAAAAATGAGAGGGAATAATCAGAAAGAATGAAAGAAATGCTAAACATGGTTCTCAAAGGCATTAAGAAAAAGGGGAAAAAGAGTGCTAGGTCAAATAGAAGGATAACTACTTTGACAGTCCTCTCCCCAAAAGGATAATCAGGGCAGAGACCTGGACCCAGCAAAGCCCAAAACAAACAAAACCAGACTTTTAAAGAAAGGACAGAGAAAAAGAGAAGAAAAAGGATAAGAGAACCAGATGATAGGAAAATCTCAAATAGCAATTAAATGGGAATAGGAATGGGATGAACTCATAAAAAGAAGAGTATCAAGGAACAAATTAGAAATCAAACTATAATATATTGTTTATAAAAAACATGCCTGAAAGAGAAAGATACATATAGAGTTGAAATAAGGATTTGAAGCAGAATCTATTAAGCTTCAGCTGAAGTAAAAAAGGCAGGGGAAGCCATTATGATCTCCAACAAAGTAAAAGCAAAAATAGACTTAATTAAAAAAGATAAACAGAGAAACTACATTTTGGTAAAAGGTACCACTGACAATTAATGGCAATACTAAACATATATGAACCAAATTGCACAGAAAAGTTAGCTATGATAAACTACTGGGAAACAATGAATGGGAAGAGAAAGTGCATTACATAACACTTTCACAAAATTTTGCACAGAAACCTCATAAATAAAAGGATTTGAAAAGCAGAAATATTAAATTTATCTTTTTCTGACAAAATTATATTCAATAAAAAGCCTTTGAAACAAAGATCAAAATCATTTGGATGGGGGAGAAGTCAGGTAGGTGGCTCAATGGATAGCAAGCCAGCCCTGGAGACAGGAGGTCCTGGGTTCAAATCTAGCCATAGACACTTCCTAGCTATGTGGCCCTGGACAAGTCATTTAACCCCAATTACCTAGTCCTTATGACTCTTCTGCTTTTGTAAAAAGGAATTCTTTGTTCTCTTTGAGTTTAGACTTGGGAAAGGGAATCCCTTATTCTCTTTGCCTCATTGGAGCTAACACTTTGGTTAACAATAACTTAAGTAGCCCCACTTAGTACCTCACTAGATTATGAAGACAGGATTAACTCTCCTTTGTCTACCTACTGATTGAATCAACA
This sequence comes from Gracilinanus agilis, assembly GCF_016433145.1. Taxonomy (NCBI): domain Eukaryota; kingdom Metazoa; phylum Chordata; class Mammalia; order Didelphimorphia; family Didelphidae; genus Gracilinanus; species Gracilinanus agilis. The sequence goes on from NC_058131.1 coordinate 310,292,855, forward strand.
AAAGCCTAAACTAAGTGGAGGAACTCACAAACCACTTAAAGAATTCATAAGCTCAGAAACTCCATCTGTGAACCCTTTTGATGAGTACTCACTCCTCCAGAAGGTGAGAACTGGTTCCCACAAACACTGCCCCCTGGGCAGTGCTAGACAATTTGGAAGCTGTGATTGGCCCCTGTGAAAAGCGGAAGAGACAAGAACCTGCTAGAAAAGGCCCTGAATTTCTGGGGCTAGAGAAGGAAGTCAACTCCAAGAAGGAAGTTGGCTTCAAAAAGGAATTGGACTTCAAGAGGGAAGTTAGCTTCAAGAAGAAGTTTGGCTCAAGGAAGAAAGTCAGCCTCAAGAATCACCTTCAGTCATTGTCTTGACCTACTTCCTGGAGGGAATTTGGGTGAATGGCTTTCCCTTCCTGTCTTCTGGAGAGAGCTGAATTCCTATTGAAGGTCAACAAGTCCTGGCTGAGTTGAACACCAAAGCAATATTTAGTTAGATAGGCTAATGTCTTCTCTTCCTTTTTATATTTCTCTGCTTTCACTCTTTCCACTTCTTTTATAAATAAAAGCTATTAAAGTCATTTTGACTTTGAGCAATAATACTTTGAATTGGCAACCACCACTGTTATTTGTAATCTTCATATATTTTAGCCAAACCATTAAAATTTAATTCTTATATTTTGGTACCAATACTTAATTTAGATGGAAAGTGAGGATTTTTTAAAAAATTCATTAGAAACTAAATAACTTAACAATAACAATTAAATAGTATAACAACTATTTTATACATATATTATCTACACCATACTTCTCTACATATAATATAAGCAATAATAAATACATTAGTGAGTCAAAGAACAAAACACAGGAATGTGTAAATAACTTCATTAAAGATCATGACAATGAGACAACATACCAAAATTTCTGGGTTGCAGCCAAAGCAATATTAAGAGGAAAATTTTTATCTCTATTTTTTTAACATATCAGTAAAAGAGAGAAAAGAGCAGACCAATGGTCATGGAAATTTAAAAAACTAGAAATACAAATAAATTTAAAAGCTTAAATACCAAAATAGAAATACCAAAAATCAAAGGAGAGATGAATAAAATTCAAAGTGAAAAAAACTATCAAACTAATAAATAAAATTGCAATCTTTTTTTCAGCAGAAGTACATATAAGTAACTGGCTAAATTTAATTTTTTAAAAAGGAAGGAAAACAATCAGTGTGAAAAAATATAAATGATTTTCATAGCCAATAAAGATGAAATAAAGGCAATTATAAGAAGCTATTTCTACCAACTATATGCCAACAAGACTGACAATCTAAATGAAATTGATCAATACTTACAAAAATATACATTGCTCAGATTAATATAACAGGAAATATAAAAAATAATTCATCTTAGAAAAATAAATGAAAGAAACCATATGAACTTCTAAAGAAAAAAGTCCCAGTGCTGGATGGATTTACAAACAAATTCTACCAAATGTTTAAAGAACAATTAATTCTATTATTATATAAACTGTCTGAAAAAAATAAGTAAAGTAGGAATCCTACCAAATTCTTTCTATGACACAAATATGATCCTGATACCTAAAAGGGTAAATCAATTAAAAAAAAAAAAAAAAGAAAACTGTAAACCAATCTCCCTCCTAAATACTGATGCAAAAACTTTAAGTAAAATACTTGCAAAGAAATTACAGCAATATATCACAAAAATGATACCTTGTGATGCAGGGATGATTTAATATTAGGAAAACTAAAAGTATAACTGACCATATTAACAACAAAAATCATTATTATTTCAGTAGATGCAAGAAAAGTATTTAACAGAATACAATATCCACTGCTGATAAAGAAAAACAAAACAAAAACACTAGAAATCATAAGAATAAATGAAATTTTCCTTAACAGGTAGCATCTATATAAAACAAAAGCAGTAATTATCTATAACAGATAAGCTAGAAGACTTTCTAATCAGATTGGGTTGAAGCAACAGTGTCCATTATCACTTTTACTATTCAGTATTGTACTAGAAATGTACTATAGCAATAAGACAAGAAATTGAAGTTGAATAAGCTATAGGTGAAAATCAAACAAAACTATCATTTTTTGCAAATGATACAAATTAGAGAACCCTAGAAAGTCAACGACAACAAAAAAAACTAATGAAAACAGTGAACAACTTTGGCAAAGCTGCAGGCTATAAAATAAATTCACACAAATCAATAACATCAAAGTGGCACAATGGATAAAATGCCAGGCCTGGAAACAAGAAGACCTGATTTCAAATAGGGCCTCAGACACTTACTAGTTATGTGATCCTAGGCAAGTCACTTAACCTCATTTACCTCAGTTTCTTTATCAATAAAATGAATTGGAAAAAGAATTGGCAAACCACTCCAGTATCTTATGCCAAGAACACTGCAAATGGAGTCACAAAGAATTGGACATACCAACAAAACCCAGCAGGAAGAAAAAGAAAGAGAAATTCCATGTAAAATAATTAAAGAATGTGTTATATACTTGGGAATCTATTAAAAAAAGATAGTCATAGGAAATATATTAATAAAGTTATAAAATGATCTCTATGGAAATAAAACTGAATAAAAATAAATGGAGAAATATTAATTGTTTGTTATTAGGCTTAGCCAATATTTATAAAAATGATAATAATACCAAAATTAATTATTACTCAGTGACATACCAATCAAACTAAGGAGGGATTACTTTGTACAGTTAGAAAAGAATAATAGAATTCCTATGGAAGAACAAAAAGTCATAAATTTCAAGAGAAATAATGAAAATAATTTGTCAAGGAAAGAAGTCTAGCAGTACCAGATATCAAACTATGTTATAAAATACCAATAACAACTCTCTCTCATCTAACCTATCCAATCTGCTGCCAAGGGCTATCAATCCTACCTTTGCAACATTTCTTAAGTATGCCCTCCTCTCCATTCCTGATGTCATTTAGTGGAGTCCTGCATCACCTCATGCCTGGATTATTACAATAGCCTGCTGGTGGGTCTATCTGCCTCAAGCCTCTCCCCACTCTAATCAATCCTCCATTTACCCATTATATTTTCCTAAAGCATAGGCCTGACCATGTCACCCTTCTATTCAATAAACTCCAGTGGTTCCTATTGCCTCTAGGAGCATATATAAAATGCTGTGTTTGGCATTCAAAGCCCTTCATAACTGAGACCTTTCCTTCCTTTCCAGTCTTTTTACACCTTACTCCACAACACCTACTCTTGGATCTGGTGACAATGGCCTCCTGGCTATTACATGAACAAGTCAACTCAATTTCTCTACTGTAGGAGAAGCCTTGCACAGAGAAGTGTATGTGAAAAGTTAATTGTAAAGCTTTAAGCTGAAATTGTGTTAATGGAAGAGTAATAATTAGAATAATTTGCATAGAAATAAGTATAGATAGAAAATGGTTGTATTAGTTTAAGATTGCAGAACAGGTATTACTATTGACACAGTTGATGTTCTTAAGGTTATTGTGTTATAACATTTGCTTTTACTTTTGGAATTACTTTTGTAAACCGCAAAATTTCCCTTACCCATAACTTTCCTGCAAAATCTCTTAGACTAGGTAAAATAACATAGAATAGATTAGTGTAGGAAAGGGTATTTTGTTATTTTGGGGGGAGTAGTTAGAAATAGAATAGCATAATAACATGGTATGTATAAAATATTCACGATAGTGACCTTGGTAAGGTCACAGCATGAAAGGGAACGAAACTATAGGAGAAACCTTGCACAGAGAAAAGTTTTGGAATGTTGCAGAGAGACTTGAAGGACAGGAGTGACAGTTGGAAGGAACAGCAGGGGCTTCTTGGAAAAGAACTAGAGGAGAGGATTTTCATCTCTGGACGCTGACTTGGACAAAGCTCATAACTGGCCTCAGGATTCAAATCCCTGGATACCTGAGGATTTCCCAACCTTTCCCTTGAACTTGAAAGACCTGAGATTTGCCTGTTTCTCCTGGACAACAACTAAAGAGGGCTGGCTGAACTTTTATAGAGGCTTGAGGGGCTGTGCCTGGAAAGCACTGAGACAGCCTGAAGAAGAGTTACTTTCTCTGTACCAGTTTTAGAAAGACATTGCAACCTGTCAGTTGGATTAGGTTAGCAGTTAGAAGAAAGAAAGGAACCAAGAATGTTTTCTGGCTGGAGCCTTTGGCTTTGGCTAAAGTCAAAGAGTCCGTACCATACTTGTGGTCAGACTAAGGCTTTCCTGTTCTCACTCTCCAAACCCATCCCTGATCCTGATTTCATTAAACCACCCCTTTGACTGTTAACTAAACACAGTCAGATAAGATCATTGGGAGATATCTGGGAAGGTTATAGGGCAAAAGAGAAAATGGGGAGGCAGTTCTAACAGGCTTCAGTTATGCAAAACCCAAAGCCATCAGCCATTACTGTCTTCTGGACAGGAACTCTGTTCAGAAGGACTATCTAGGGGGCTAGGCATTTCGCTAAGCCCCGGCAAACCAACAACACCATACCCCATAGAAGTCTTTTATCTGAACACTGCTTCCTCTCCATTCCTGTTCTCAATCTTCATCACAGGGACAAATCCTTTGAAGTCCTCTGGTTAAGGGAGAGGGTGAGCCCAGCTAGCTCAAACACAAACTCAAACTAGCAAACTAAAACATCTTTAGGGTTCTCTATATTTTTAACACCAGGCATTTTCTCTAGCTGATTCCCATACTTTGTTCAGTCAGTTGGTTGGCAACCCCTTTATTTCCAGTTATTTGCCACTATCAAAAAAATTGCTATAAGAGAAAAATAAATTGAACTGGGAGAACATTGTACTCAGTAACATCAATATTATACAATGAAAACTTGGGTACTTTCAGCAATGCAGTGATCTGGGACAAACCTGAAAGACTCATGATGGGGAACACCCCAAAGAAACTGTTGGAGTTATCTTTCACATCAGTGTATTTATGGTTTTATTTTGGGGTTTTGGTTTTGTATGAGTGTGCTCTTACAACAATGACCAACATGGAAGTGTGTTTTGCATGACAATAAAAAATAAAAATTTTTTAATTGCTGTAAATATTTTTGTGCATTTGTGTCTTTTCCCTCTGCCTTTGATCTGGGACATACACCAAGTAATATCACTAGGTCTGAGGCCTTGTGCAGTTAAGTAACTCTATTCATAGCTCTGAAGTGCTTTCCAGAGAGTACTCTTCTCTCCTCTGCTGATGACCAACCTTCCTGGTTTCCTTTAAGTCCCAACTAAAAGCCCACCTTCTACAAGAAGCCTTTTCCAACCCTTCTTAATTCCAGTGCCTTCCCTCTGAGAATTGCTTCCTATTTATAACTCACTTTGAATATATATTTTTTGCATACTGTCTCTCCATTCAACTGTATGTTCCTTGAGAGTAAGGACTGTCTTTTGCCTCTTTTTTGTATCCCTATTATTTAGTATAGTGACTACATAACAGGTACTTAAATGTTTACTGATTAATTGATTGAAAACCACCATACTCTTGAAGAAAATTTGATATTATTTAAAAAACATAAAGGTCAATCAATGGAACAGATTAGCTAAACACCACATAAAAACAAACAAATCTAGCATCCTAGTTAGTTTATAACCACCTATAAAACCTAAAAATTCCTTCTGCTAGGGTAAAGATTCACAATTTGGTGGGGAAAGCTACTAGAAAAACTAAAGAGAAGTCTAGCAGAAATCAGGTTAGACAAATATCTCGTATCATGTCATGGTTAATAGAAATAGAAAGATGTAGATATCTCAAATAAAAAGATCAAATTAGAATAGCAAAGAAGAAAAAATCAGCAAAAAAAAAAAAGAATAGCAAAGAAGAAATTACCTTTCAGATCTATGAAGAGAAAAGGACATAAAGGATCACATAAGATAAAATAAATGATTCTGATTACTTAAAATTAAAAATAAATTTATGTAAACAAAACAAAGGCAGTTAGGATTAGAAGGGAAAACAGTGAACTATGAGGAAAAGTCTTTATAAATATCTATGATAAAAGTCTTATTTCCAATATATAGAAGAAATGATTTAAATTTATAAGAACTGAGGTCATGCTTCAACTGATAAACAATCTAAGGATGTGAATAGGCAGTTCTCATGGGAACAGATAGAAGCTATCACTACCCATATAAAAAAATGCTCTAATATCACTAATTAGTAAAGTTCAAATTAACACTGGAGTTCTCCTGTCACATTATGGAAGGAGATTGGCATCAGATTGGCAAAGCTGACAAAATATAAAAATGGCCAATGTTGCAGAGGTTATAGGAAAAGAAGTACATCAATGCACTGCTAGTAAAAAAAAGAGATGTAAACTAGTCCAGCCATTCTGGAATGCACTTTTGATGGTGGAAAAAAACTAGAAATTAAACCAATTGACTAAAAAAATTATGGCATATGAATGTAATGGGATATAAGTACTGGATTATGTATATTACCATAAAATATGTGTATAATCTTAAATATACTATAAGAAATGAGAAAGGAACAATTTCAGAAAAACCTGGAAAAGCCGAAGTAAATGAAACTAAGAGAACAATTTAGACAATAATAACACTGTAAAAAATGAATAACTAAGAATAACTTTAAAATTGTGATCTTCACAATGACCGACCCTGATGTCGTCAGAGTATTGATGATAAATAATGTTACCTACCTCCTGATAAAGAAATGAAGGACTCAAGGCACAGAATTAAGACACATATATTTGAGACATTACCAATGTGGGAGTTTATTTTCCTTGATTATGCATACTTGTTACAAGAACTTTGTTTTTCTTTTCTTGTCTTCATTAAGGGAGGAATGTGGGAAGGAAAAAAATTAAGCACTTGTTAATTTTTAAAAGCTTTTTTTTAAATAAAAAAATTATCTTTTTGTTGGTGTCTTACTCCTCTATGACAAATGGTAGTTTCATGATGAAATAGAAAGTACCTATATCAAATTGTGTCTTCTCCAATATCCAATACAATGGTCTACACACAGTAAGTGTTTAATAAATGCTTGTTGTACTGTATTTAGAGAAGGGCTGGGCAGTTGGAAAAGGCTTCACAGTGGGATTTGAGCTAGGCTGTGGAGGTCGGGGGGAAGGTACATAGTGAAGAGAAGAGGTTGGGGTGAGATATTTCAGGCAGTGGGAGTTTTGTGAACTAAGACACAGGGAAGGAATGAAGAGGCATAATGGTAACCCTGAAGCCAGAAATTTTTGCTCACCTCTTACCTCTCTGATGCTTACTTTCTAACCTTGGGCAAGTCACTTAATCTCTAGGGGCCTCAGTTTCCTCATCTAAAAAAAAGTAAATGGAGAGCTAAGGGGTGGAGCCAAGATGGCAGAGAAGGTACAGGGACCCATCTACGAAATTATCCTGCAAAAAGCTATGATGACACCTCAAAAAGAATTCTGTAGAAACATAACCCACAAAAAGCTAAGATAAAGTAATTTTTCAACCCAAAACAACTTGGAAGGACAGCATGAGATACCTAGTAGAGGGAGGTCGACATAGAGCACAGCTTACCAGGGCAGGCCACACCACAGCAACAAGTCTAGCGCTTAGTGGAAACAGCAGCAAAGGCTTCCAGGATTCTCAGCCACAGACTAAGGGGAGGTTAGCCAATTGCTCCGCCAGAGATAAGAAGGTCCCTTTGCTAACTCATATTGCCCATACACAGATCTTGGAAGCACTCCTGGGGCATGGGACACAGTTAGGAGGAGTACTAGTATACATACACCAGCACTCGTGGCCACAGGGGAACAGGAGACCCTGGCCACAGTTTCAAAGGGTAAAAGAATGTTTGTGATTACACAGAGGCCAGGAGAATACTAAACACACCTTTCCTTACATACCATCTTGGAAGAACTGAAAGCAGATAGAGCCCAAGAGCCAGCTCTGAAGATGGATGCAAAAAAAAACAAAAAAAACAAACAAACCCTGCAGCTTGGAACAGTGGACCCTTCACCAATTAGATCCCAACTTTAACAATTTTTTTAAACTAAAGGAAAAGGGAAAAAGTAGGAAAATGAGCAAATAACAAACAAAAAAAAGACCAACATAGAAAGTTATTTTGGTGACAGGGAAGACCAAAACACAAATTCAGAAAATAATAACAAAGTCAATACTGATATATCTAAAACCTCCAAGAAAAACAGGAGTTGTTTTCAAGCCCCAAGAGACTTACTGATATAAAAATCAAATAAGAGAATAGAACATAAATGGGAAAAGAAATGAGAATGACACGAGAAAATCTGAAAAAAAAAAAAAGTCAACAGCTTGGAAAAGGAAGTACAAAATACTGAAGAACTGAAGAAAAAAAAAAACCACCTTAAAAACAAAAACCTTAAAAAACAACCTTAAAAACAAAAAACTTAAAAAGAAGAGAGGGGGCAGCTGAGTAGCTCAGAGCATTGAGAGTCAGGTCTAGAGATGGGAGGTCCTAGGTTCAAATCCGGCCTCAGACACTTCCCAGCTGTGTGACCCTGGGCAAGTCACTTGACCCCCATTGCCCCCCCTTACCACTCTTACACCTATGAGTCAATACACAGAAGTTAAGGGTTTAAAAAAAAGTAGAAATAGCCAAATGGAAAAGGAACAAAAGCCCCCTCTAAAAAAAATCATGCCTTAAAAATAAGAATTGGGCAAGTGGAAGCTAATGACTCCATAAGACATCAAGAAACAAAGTCAACAGAATGAAAAAATAGAATAAAATATAAAATATCTCATGGGAAAAAAACTGACCTGGATGATAAAACTAAGAGAGATAATTTAAGAATTATTGGGCTACCTGAAAGCCATGATCAAAAAAAGAGGCTAGATATCTTTCAAGAAATCATCTAGGGAACAACTAGGTGGCTCAGGGATTGACAGCCAGGACCAGAGACAAGAGGTCCTGGGTTCAAATCTGACCTCAGACACTTCCTAGCTGTGTGACTCTGGGCAAGTCACTTAACCCCATTGCCTACCCCTTACCACCAATACATGTTATTGGTTCTAAGGCAAGAAGTAAGGAAGAAAGAGAGAAAGAGAGAGGGAAAGAAAGAAAGAAAGAGAGAAAGAGAGAGGGAAATGAAGGAAGGAAGGAAGGAAGGAAGGAAGGAAGGAAGGAAGGAAGGAAGGAAGGAAGGAAAGAATCCACTGATCAACTCCTGAAAGAGATCCTAAAAGGATAACTCCCAGGAATATCCCAAATTCCAGAACTCCCAGGTCAAAGAAAAATATTGCATGCAGCCAAAAAGAGACAATTCAAATAATGTGGAGCCATAGTCAGGAGAAGACAAGATTTAGCAGCTTCTATATTAAAGAATCAAGAGGGCCTGGAATATGATATTCCTGAAGGCAAAAGAGCTAGGACTTCAAACAAGAATCATTTACCCAGTCAAACTGAGCACAATGTTTTAGGGGGGGAAATCAGTTTTCAATGAAATAGAGAACTTTCACACATTCCTGATTAAAAGACCATAGCTGAATGGAAACTCCCAAAGAGAATTATAAAAAGTTAAACAGGAAAGAGAAATCAAAGACATTCAATAAGGTTAAACTGTGTACATTCATATAGGGAGATGATTCTTTTAACTCCAACTTTAACAGCTGGATAACTGTGTCATTATTAGGACAGTTAGGTGTATTCTACAATTCTACAATTGATAAATTGTCAAAGGGCATGAACAGGCAGTTCTCAGACAAATTAATTGAAAGCTCTCTAGAGTTATAAAAAAAAATGCTCTAAATCACTATTAGAGAAAATCACATTAAAACAACTCTCTGAGCTATTACCCCACCACACCTATCAGATTGGCTATTATGACAGAAAAGGAAAATGACAAAAATTGGGAAAGGATATGGGAAAGCTGAAACATGAATGTACTATTGGGGGAGTTGTGAACTGATTCACTCATTTAGAAGAGAAATTTGAACCTATGCCTAAAAGGCTATAAAACAGCACATACTCTTTGACCCAGAAATACCATTACTAGATTTGTATATCCCAAAGAGATTTTTAAAAAAGGGAAGGAAGGAAGAAAGGATTTATATGTACAGAAATATTTAAAGCAGCTCTTTTTGTGGGGGCAAAGAATTGAAAAATGAAGGGATACCCATCAATCAGAGAAGAGCTAAGGAACTTTATAGTATATGATTGCAATGGAATACTATTGTGCTATAAGAAATGACAAGGAGGAAGAGCTCAGAAAAAACTCTAAAGACTTACACAAAATGAAGCAGAGTGAAATAAGCCAAACCAGAAGAACACTGTACACAGTGACAGGAATACTGTACAGTGAATAACAAAACAATAATCCAACACTATCCCAAAGGACTCATGATAAAAAAATACCATCTGCTTCCTGAGAAAAAGAATTGAGTCTGAATTCAAACCAAGGCAAACTTTTTTTACTTTCCTTCTTAATTTTTTTTCTATTTGAGTTTCCTTCCACAATAGGATTAATATGGAAAAATGTTTTACAAGCCTGCACATGTAAAATCTTTATGAGATTGCTTACCATCTCAATGGGGGTGAGGAGTTGCAGGGGTGGGAGGGAGACAATTTGAGACAGTACTCTGAAAAATGTTGGAAATTGTTTTTACATGTAACTGGGAGAAAAAAAATACCAAAAAATTTTAGTAAAAAAGTAAAATTTGGATAAGATGACCACTGAGGTTCCATTTAGCTCTACATTCAGAAGGCTGTGAACTTGTGCAAGTTTCTTAGAATCTCTGAGCCTCCGTTTCCCCATATGTAAAATGAGGGAATTGAATTAGATGGTTCCCAAAACAACATACTGAGGTCTCTAAACAAATGAAGCCACAAGTTCAGTTCATATTCTTATTCCTTTCAAATTCTCCCCAAAATACCATACAAATGAGAAGTAATTATACTAAGGAAATGATGTGTGTGAGAATTATCATTTTAAAAATAAAGAAATGAGATTTTACAGTCCTAAATAAAACTAACTCCCTAAACTAAAGTGAAAAGATCAAATTTAATGTATTTTGGAAAATATTGCCCTTATACAAAATAACTGTAAACAAATTCTAATTCTACCACCAAAGGCTTAAGAAAGAGAAAGATAATTTTTATTTTAAGTAATCTGTATGTTAACACTTGCCCTAAAACATTATATTTTAAATCTCTGGTGATTTGTCATCTTATATCAAAATAGAAATAAGAAAATAAACAATAAAAATTACTTAGGGTTTAAATAGGAGTGGTTAAAAAATATATATGGATTCTTATTTTTCTAAATAAAAACAATTACCTCTTCTTTAGGTAATGGCCTGAATTTAGTCTGGTAACGACTTAGTTCCACATTTAAACGGTATATCATCATTTTCAAGTCATCATTTTCATCCACCAATTCCTGAGCTTGTTGTCTTAGAGAAAGAAATTCAGCCATATCAACTATTAAAAAAAAAGATATTAAACAAAGTATAGAATGGTATAGGAAACAGGTTCAAATCAGTTCAAAGTGTTCAAAATATCAAATTATCTTATTTTCCTCATGTAAAATATAGAGCTAAAAGATGCAATGAGATACCTGTGCATATGAAAAGTTACAAAATATTTTGGCAAATTTTTTTTTAAAAAAAAGCTTTACTCCAATGAAAATTAAAAGATCTTATATATACATATATATATGTGTATAATTATATATATGTATAATTATATATATACACATATATAAATAAAATTCTCTGGCTCTACTTTTTATAAATACAGTGACATTTCTTAAATGGAATATTTAAAGCATGGGGAAAAAATTTACATGGGGTTTTAAATTCAGGGCAAAAGAAATTAATACAGTTTTAAATCAAGAAAAAGACTTCTGATCCCTAAACTACTTTGTCACTCAATGCAATTAATGTTAATCTTTCAGAACCAAAAACAATACTTATCTAAACTTTTAAAAGGCATTAACTAGTTTGTAGAATATTAGTAGGCATAGTTGGCAAACTACTCAACTTCTACCTAGAGAAGTATATTGGAAAATGGCCTGAAAAGCACTAGTTTCATTTTTCAACTTTACAAATAATGGCTTTTCCATTTTTATCTAAAAGAATGTCTTTGAAACCAAACCAAAGAAAATATACCACTCTCTTTTATTTTTTTAGTTTCTTTGATATGTGCTGTACAAATTAAATATCTTCTCTCCTAAATCTTTGACTCCTAGACATTTTAGAATAATTTTTTGTAAGACTTATTCTAATAATTATTGATTTCTTTATTTCCCTTGGCTAAATCCTTAAGTACTATTACTAAGTATTGTATCAGTAGTCTTATAATTGTTTGAGAATTGCTAGAATTGTTTGTAATTTAAAGATCTTAGTAAATGGATTATGTAACACTAAAATCTTTAAAAGAAAACTCAGTTCAAATACTGGATAGTTTTAAGAAGAAAACACAATAGTTTCATAAAGGATAAATTTTTAGATTAGCAGGTACATTTTTTTTCATTTAAATAGATACAATATCCTCAATGGAAGACAGAAAATTAGGAAGAAAGTTCTTCATAATATTAGGATTTTTAGCTTTCTGCACTGAATACCTTAGTTATTATTAGTCTTATAGACTTAACACTATCCCACTGTTTGAGGTAGGGTCAGGTGGGAGTTAATCCTAATCATGTGATGATCTTCATTCAACAGATATTCATAAACCCCTCTTAAACAGTACAAAGCATAGTATTTGGAACTGGGCATAAAGACAAAAAGAAAAACAACTGCTGTCCTGTAAGTTTTTTACATTCTACTTGATAAATTAACAAACATTTAATAAGTGTCTACTATATGCCAGGCACTTTGCTACATGCTGGTAATACTTACAGAGTTTCCCTCTAATGAGGAAACACAACATTTACTTAAACAGATGTGGGCAATATAAGGTAAGGATAGAGAGAACTTTCCTGTAGGATGTGACAAATGACTTGGAGAACTGAAGAAAGCTAAGGATTCTAAGGGATAGAGGAGTAGATTCCAGATAGGCAATGTGATGAGAGATGGAATGGTAAGTTTGAGAAACATCAAGGAAGTCAGTTTAGCTGGAATGAAAAATGATTGAAGGGGAATAATATGAAATAGTGAGAGAAAGGCAAGCTGATGTCAGACTGGAGAGTTTTAAATAGAAGCCAAGGAATTTCTATTTTAAACTAACAGTAGTAGAGAACAATGTAGATTCTTTTTTTATTTATTTAAGAATATTTTTCCATGGTTACATGATTCATGTTATTTTCTTCCCCTTCTCCCGCCTCCCCTCCCATAGCCAAAAAGCAATTCCACTGGGTTTTACATGCATCAACAATGTAGACTCTTAAGCAAGAAAAAGACCTAGTCAAATGTGTGCTTTAAGAAGATTATTTTGGCAGCTTTGGAGACAGTGGATTAGAGGGGAGAAAAAATAGAAGCAGGAAGCAATAAGGATGCTACTGCACTAATCTGGGCCAGATATGATGAAGACCAACACTGGTGACTATTGGAAAGGAGAAGAGACAGAAGAGAGGAATGCTAATGGCACAGAATTGACAACTGGCTAAATGGAGGGAGGAAGAAGGGGAAAATATAGTTGTTTGCAAAGCTGGTTAGAAGAATGATGGTGCCCTCAACAGAAATAGGAAAATTTGAGAGAATGAAGATTTTGTAAAAAGAGATTGAGTTCTGTTTTGGACATTTCGAGACGCCTGTGGGATTTCTAGGTGGAAAACTCCATTTAATTCAATCAATCATTCCTTCATTCAATATACAATAACTTTATTAAGTATATATCATATAGTACATATAGTATATATCATTAAGAACATATATTGTAGTAGTCTAGTGGAAATACAAAAATAAAGATGTTAAATGCCACAATTCTGTTGTTAAATCATCTATTAGCAAGGTCTTTTTTGCTTTTCAGTAACTATGTAATTTTGTGGCTCTATAGCAAATAATCTTGTACTAAGTTTTAACAAGAGTTCTGGGTCTTGTTATTGGGGAATTAATGTCTAAAAATAAAAAACAAGTAAAAAAGTACTAACATTCAAAGAATTCCAAGAGTCTATACTAAGGTACTTCCAACATTAAAAGCATGAAAATGAACTTATAAAATAAAATTTAATTAGGTAATCAAATTTTAGCTCTTAGAAGACAAAGATGATCTTATGTTTCTATTCAGCCTTTCAAGGGTAAGCATAGCCATTATCTCTACTTAGAAAAAAAATTTTTTTAATCTTTTTTAAAGTTATTTTTATTAAGAAAATTTTTCCATTGTTACATGATTCATGTTCTTTCCCTCCCTTCCTCCCTTCCCCCCATAGCCAATGCACAATTCCACTGGGTTAGAAAAAATTTTTTTGTTGAACAACAGAAGCAACAAAAATCTGAGTTTGTGTGGAAAGGATAACTGAGATTTAAGAGGTTTGGGGTCCTTATAAATAACCCTTCAAAATTTTTCATACAGTTTTTCCTTACCTTCCCTTTCAGAACTCTGCTCATTTTCTTTCATATTTTCATTATCTTTTTCCATTTCCTTAAATTTTGAATATAAATCCTTCATTTCCTGTTTAATTTCTTCAAGCTCATGGGCAAGGGTCTCATTGGTAGTGATTAGATAAAAATTTTCTTGTTTTAATTCATCAAAGTTATGTTTACTTAATTCCATCTGTTCTTGATGTTTTCTATTTGATACATCTATAAATAAACAGGGAAAAAGTTTAAAATATTAAATAGTATTCACTACATTTTTGAGAAAGAAGAGAAAAAAGCAAGACAAGTAGAAGTAGTTTTTTGCAACTTCTGCATCTCAATATTATTTATTCTCGCAGTAAAATTTTAAAATTAGCATCATCATTGTAGAATTCAATAAGGTAGGTTAGTAGATTAACAATAGGCTGTTTCCAGTTTCCCATCCTATAGCGCATAGGACTCAATTAATCCTGTATAAATTGGACTTCCGGTTAAGATGGCGGCAGAGTAAGAAGCAGCTGCTCAATCTCTCCTGACCGAAGCATACAGAACTCCTCAAGGGGAAAATAAAAACGAGTCCAGAAGAACGAAGGAACCCCACAACAGGGCGCAGCATTGAAGGTATGCAGAATCGGGGCATTTCCACGCTATAAAGGGGTGAAACAGCTCTCACTAAAACGCAAGAGGAAGAAGCCCCTCCCCCACCTCCCACACCACACACCTCCAACAATGCCAAGTGTGAAAACTGGGGCAACCAGATAATAACTGGCAGCCCCAGGGCTTGTACCTGTGTGCTGCAAGATGAGGGACCCCAAGTGCTGGGGGTGCGCAGGGACTTTCCCCCAGCCTCCACGTGGGTGAAGGCACACCGCCTCTGGCCGGGACAAAGGCCCCTGGCCTTTCCCAAGCACTGAAGGCATCGCCTAAGGTGCGAATAAAGATCTCCAGCCCACAGACTTTCACTATCTTCTTGGGGGGAGGGGGGGAAGGCAGTGCCCTAAGAGTATCTGCTCAGGCAAAGGCAGTGCCCTAGGCTTGAATAACTATTTCCAGCCCAGGCTTGGACCTCCAGTGAGGACCCCGTGCAGACCCAGCCAGGCAGTGGAAGCAGCCCCAAAGACTGCTGAAGGAACCTCGGGCAGAGGGGCAGACTGGGAACTACCAGGAGGCCTGACCCCGAGGACAAGGAGAACGGAGCCCCCCTGGAGCTTGCAAGGCCCAGGCAGACCCTGAGTGCAAAGACAAAGCTGAAAAGGGGCGGGGCTAACAATGGCCAGCAATAAGGAAGCCCAGAAGAAAAAGACTATCAAGAGAAACTCTGGAACACTGGACAACTTCTACACAGAGAAAATCCAGACAACGGAGGAGGGAAAACAAAAATCCAAACCTCCCCCAAAAAATGAAAGCTGGTCACAAGCTATGGAAGAGTTAAAAATGAAATGCTGAGGAAGATGGAAGAAATCTGGCAAGAAAATAACAGTTTAAAAGGCAGAATTTCGCAATTGGAAAGTGAGACAAGTCAATTGAAGACAAAAATGACCAGATTGAAAAGGAAAACCAAAAAATTATAGCCAAAAACCAAAACATTAAAGCCGAAAACCAAAACATTAAAGCCAAAAACCAGGACTTAAAGGCTAGAATCAAACATTTAGAAACCAATGATCTCTCAAGACAACAAGAACAAATAAAACAAAGTCAAAAGACTGATAAAATAGAAGGAAACATGAAATATCTCAATGAGAGAGTGACAGACCAAGAAAACCGGTCTAGAAGAGACAACTTGAGAATCATTGGTCTTCCAGAAAAGGCAGAAATTAATAGAAACTTGGACTCCATACTTAAAGAAATTATTCAGCAAAATTGCCCTGAAGTTCTACAACAAGAGGGCAATATAGACATTGAAAGGATCCATAGAACACCCTCTACACTGGACCCAGAAAAGTCAACATCCAGAAATATAATAGCGAAATTGAAGAGCTTTCAAGTTAAAGAAAAAATCTTACAAGAAGCCAGAAAGAGACAATTCAAATATCAAGGAGCACCAATAAGGATCACACAGGATCTGGCAGCCTCAACTCTAAAAGACCACAAGGCTTGGAATACAATATTCAGAAAGGCAAGAGAGCTGGGCCTGCAACCACG